>NW_018220406.1:0-404 GCF_001263595.1 Phalaenopsis equestris
CCATCTTTCCCCTACCTCTTGATATATCACTCTCCTTTTTGTCCCTCTCTTAATCTGTCTCTCTCTCCCTCTTCATCTCTTATATTCTCTCTCTCCTCTCTCCCTCTCTCCACCTCGCTCTCTTTGTCTCTTTCACTTGCTTTCTCAATCTATCTCTCTCACTCTTTCTTCTATTCTTTTCTGCTTTCTCTCTTATCTCTATTAATATTTTTCTCTCTCTTTATCTTACTTTTTTCACTCTCCCTTCCTCCTTTTCTCACTCCCTCTCTCTGTCTCACTCTCCCTCTTTCCATCTCTTTTCACCTATCTCTCGAGCTTATTCTCTATCACCATGCTAATTTTGTTACCCTCTTCTTTTCTCTCTCTCTATGTTTCTGTCTCTCTCTCTTTCTTTGTCTCTTTTT
>NW_018220407.1:0-2746 GCF_001263595.1 Phalaenopsis equestris
TCAGGTTGGATCGTAAAGATAATAATTACTTGAGGATATCTATTGGATTTTTTTTCCTGCGTAATTCTAAATTACCAAAATTTACAACCATCTACCCATTCATTCGGTAATCTTGCCATGTAGAGATGGAATACTTTGGCCCAGTTATAATACTTACAAATTAGAAGCACACTTCTTCTCCTGGGACTTCTCCTCCTGGGATTCAGATGCTCTCCAATTATTATTGTAATTGAACGAATTGAAGTTATCAAATCTGGCCATCCGATCCTATTTGGATGGCCAAGATTCGATTTTTAAAAGTCAGCGTGGTTTTCAAACAGCTTCGACAAATGAATTGGTTGATTGAGAAAGTTATCGAGAAATTGGAGGGAATCCAAATTCCTTCTCCAATGCAGAGTTGAATAAAATCCTTGAAATTGTTACAATTGAATTACAACTTAAAACCAAATATATGATGCAATAAAATTAGTTTCAAACTTAAAAATGTAAGGCACAAAATTTTATTTATTGTCCTTCAAGTTGAATATGGGGAAATGAAACAGGCGTCAAAAGGAAATTTTAACTAAGAATCCCCTCCAGTAGAAGGAACATTATCTGTGATATTTATAAATAATCCAAGCCATGAATCTACATTACATTCAGTTAAAATTAACAATTTTCCAATATGAAAAATATTTATTAACATCTTTCAAAATTGATAGATTTTCTTATATCCATTCAAGCACATCGAATCATTTCCATCCCTTGTGCCTATGCAAAAATTAAATTCATTAAACAAGCTTGACAAGTAATTAATGAGGTAGAGAATTTTGATATTCATGCATTTTTATTAACCCATTAAATTAACTTATTTAAAAAATCAAGGAACAAAAGAAGCTATCTTTTACTTTTAAGTAATTAACGAAAACCTGAAATGAAATTTCAGGTGCAGAGGGCGGTATGCGCCCCCACTACAGAGAAACTTCTTAGGGGCCGTTTGATTAGCTAAAAAAAAGGAATGCAAAGTAAGAGAAATAATATCAATTTGAAATGTGGTGGATTTGAAAAATTTTAAAATTACTTGGTTGGGTGTAAAATAAATGCAGATTATAATTTTTTATATTTGATTTGAAATAAAATAAATTCAATATAAAATTCAATAGCAAAAGTGGCAGCGGCGGAGGCGGTAGTGGCAGGCACCAGAAGCTTGTGCAGTGAACTTAAAAATTGGTCAAATCAGTGAGTTTTGGATTTGCCAAAATTAAGCTAAGGGGCGAGTTTCAAATATTTCTTTTTTAACCAACCAAACGCCAAACCTATGGAAACCCTCGCAAAAGGAATACATCATACAGGTAATGTAGCAAACCTCAAAAAAAAAAAAAGATGCATTACACTGATAATGCAGCAAACCAAATAGCCCATACGAATATAGGAATGCAACACTGATAATGTAGGAAACCAAAGTCCATACAAATATAGGAATGCGACTGCTATAACAATAATAATTAAAAAAAATAATTGTAATATAAATTATATGAATTAGGAGATTACACTGGATTCAACTAACAATAATTATACTTGGATCCAGCTCTCCATGTAGAGGTGATAATATACGAAGTTCTAAATGCTAATTTGAAACTAAAAATTCGATTTCAGATGGAGCCAATTTTGACTCAAGATGATGAAATTTAAGTCAAATTTTGAGTTGAGTCAAGTCAAGCTTATAGAAGTGTTTATTAAATATGAATTAATTTGCATGCCAATATGTACATGAATATGTATAAATTATATTATATTAATCATAAAAATTGTACTTACGCATCATAAAAGAGAGAAGTAATACAATTCAATAACCGAATAATGACAATTTGAGTTCAAAATCTTAAGCATTTTAAAGGTGTCCCTGAATTAATCATAGGGTTCTATAAGCAGGGATGATGGGATCAGTCCATAGATTTTCTATTCTTGTAGTATTTACCTAGAAAGGATACAACGAATAAGAAGATTTTAATGATACCGCTTTGCCAATTTGAACTAATCCTATCCTGTGCCTCGAATACAGGAAAAGTTTAAGGTCCGAATGATGATATTAAAAAATTAAAACCATCACATAACCACAAGGTTTTAATTCCCAATTAGATAAAACACGAAAGCGGCAAGTTAAATACAAGGATCAAGTAAAATAGAAATAATCTATGACGAGAAATTTACATACATACCATCTATTTCCTACATATTTACATATCTCACATCTAAACTTTCTATTTTACATTTAAACCACTCAAATCTTTCATATCACATCAAAAATACCAAAAATACTACCATTTTACCTTTTAAAAAGTGAAATACACCTTTTTATGCATAGGCAAAATGGCGTGTATGTAAAAAAATTGAAGTTTAGCTGTTAGATATGTAAACACAAAGGAGTTGAGTGGCATGAATGTAAATCTACCAAATAAATAACAAAAAATGAAATGCTAGAACAAGCTGATGCAGGCCCTAATATGACCAAGTAATTATACCTGCTGTGATCCAAGCTTGAATTTGAAAAAATCCTTATCTTCACCCTGAAGATCAGAAACAATTGTTTTAAGAGGTATTTTCCAAATTTAATTAATGATAATGTCGCCATAATCTATCTAATAAATCAAATATCTCAAGATCATAGAAATAGAAAAAATCTTTCTATGGACATTTACATAAGCAGCACACAATGCTTATGCATTTAAATATCTGACTCCTAAACTTTCATATTTACACAACACTC
>NW_018220408.1:0-1863 GCF_001263595.1 Phalaenopsis equestris
TAGAGGAGGAGAAAAATTTAGGGAGATCAGCACCCTAGAAAATGCTTTGGACTGTTGCAATAACATCTCCTTTTAGAATCAACCAAGCCTTTTTGTAAAAATCAGCTGTGAAACCATCTGGTCCACCAACCTTAGAACTATCAATAAAATTGAGTGCTTCCCAGATTTCCTTCTCATCAGGAACATCAGTGAGTGAGAGGCTTTGAGTGAACTCCATTTTATCAAAAAGTGGGCATTAAATGGAAGGCTTGGGGATAGGAGGTTGCTTGAAAATTTCTTGAAAATACTGAACAACATTCAAAGCTATACCATCAGCAGATGTAATCAATTGTCCATCCTAGGTAGTGATTTTATTAATAGTATTTCATTTCCTCCTATAGTTAATGCAGGCATGATAATATTTAAAATTTCTATCACCATCACAGAATTTAATCCTATTAGCCTTTTGAGCATAGAACTCCTCTTGCATAGAGATGGCTTCCAGAAATTGTTCATTAGCAAAATGTAGATCTGTTTCAGACCCAGATCCATTGACCAAGAGATGTTCAATATTCAGTACCCTCTTTTTAGCCTCCAGAACCTTCTATCAATGTTGCCCACCACTTCCCAGTTCCACTTAGAGAGCTGCTTACTGACTTTTTTATGTAATAGCAAGAGTTTGATACCAGGATTTTGATGGTGTACATCAGCCTAGCCAGGGTGACTTGATTTAAAAAATCACAATGCATGGACCACATATTAAGATATTTGAAGTTGGATTTACTTTTAGTAGTGTTAGCAGATATATTAATAAATAAGGTTTATAAGCAGACCCACTCATAGCAAGATGTTGAACAGATGTATGGAGAAAATCTCTAAACCAAATGTCATTCACCAATATTCTATCCAGCCTCTCCCATATCCTCCCCCTTCTCCATGTGTACTTAGGACCATTACATCCCAAATCATATAGCCCAGCAGCTGGATATTATCATTAAAGAAATTCATAAGATTGATATCAGGAGATCTCCCACCCTTCTTCTCATTGGGTGAAGAGAGATAGTTGAAATCACCCCCAACAAACAAGAAATCCCTCATAGAATTATTGAATTCTTGCAACTGTGGCGAGAGTTCCTGTCTAGCAGTGGAAGAGCAACCAACATAAATAAAAGTGGCAAAGCCATTATAATTATTTAAATTTTGCTGCACATGTATAAATTGGACCCCATCTTTTATGACAGTGCACTGAATTTCCTTCCTGTAGAACAGTCAAATTTTACTGTTAGTGTTAACAAGTAGTTGAAATCCAGAGAATTTCCTCACAATTTTGTTGATATGATTAGATGTCATAGGTTCAAGAATAGTAATGACCAAGGTTTATACATCCTATTAAGTGCCAACATTCTATTAAGGGATCTAGGATGTGTTAATCCCCTAACATTCCAGCAGATAAAATTCATCATCCAATTGAAGTGGACTTTCCCCTCCTCCTAGTCCTAACTGTGCTAGTGGGGAGGGTGAGGTCTTCCTCCAAAGAAGAAGAGGAACGAAGGAGATTCCTTAATACCGAAGGAATTTTCTTCTTTTTTTATTTATGAGCTTGCCAACCCTCTTCTAAATCTTTTGCCATATGCAAGAGCAAAGGATCTTCCAAAAGAATATCAATAACATTATCCCTAATTTAAATAAGGGTGTTTGAACTGTACTACGCTGAAAATGTTCAACTTGTTTGTCGGCACTATTTTTGGTGTGGGGTTTGCCCGTAAGAAGCTGTCGGTCATCGGACTTGAAATCTCGTTGCCCGCTCCGGAAGGCGGTTTTTTTTTTTTTTTTTAATTTCAGTTTTGAAAAAAAAAAAATTAAGTCAAACTGACCCTATAATTT
>NW_018220409.1:0-4278 GCF_001263595.1 Phalaenopsis equestris
TGACAGAGGCGACAACATGCCAAAATTTCAAGCCATGATAAAATGCCTATATGCATGGAGAATCAAAAGACTCAAAATAATGTTTAATTAATGAAAAAAAATACGCATCAAATGGACTTCAACTTATTTTCATTTTGTTCTCCTCTGTTCACTGAGCAAGAGGGTATTTTTATTTTATTTTTGTGATTTTTCTACACCAAGATATGGATTTTTAAAGTTAAGGGTCATTTTTTGAAATTTTTTAATTCCCTGTTTATCTATTTAAACACACGACACCGCATCATCCTAAGATCTGAAGCTCCACACGACGAGCTCCCGTTCGACGCCACCATGTACTTCAGCGCTGACTCGGCCCACAATTTATGTCCCAATGCACTGTCCGGCTTTATCTTGACATTCCATCTGATACACACTTGATCGAACGACACTCCATCATCGTCTCCGATAGCCTCACCTGAGAACCGTCCATCTTCAAAGCTTGATATCTCCCTCATTTCTCAACCAAATTAAGTGAATTTTTTTTTAAAATGCTCCTCTAAACTATAGGAACATATCCATACGATTAAGATGCCATGAAATCAACTCAAAGTAATTGGAGAATCTAAATAGGCTCGGGATGAGGAGGAGTTCAATACCTTTGCTCTGAGAAGGAAAGCTTCAATCAGAGAATCAGAGGTTCCTGACATGATTTTTGGAGACCAAAGAGGCTAGGGATTGAGCCTCTGGCTGTGGTGTAAGGTCTAGGTATGAATTTGACCAAGCTTGATTTCAAGTTTTGATCAAAGTCTATGTTAGGGGCTTAGTGGAAGGGGGATTTGATGGGGCTTTGTCTTCTTTCAGTGTTGTGAAGGTGTGGGTACAAGTATTTGAAGTTTTGTGGACTGTGGGAGTGTAATGAGCTCTGTCCTGGCTTAAGGTAGAAATTTGAACTCAAAATTAGGCTTCCACAATGGGAATCAGTTGGGGAAGATGGTTGGATTGCACTGAGGAGGTCTCATATAAGCTATGTGAGTGATTTGGGAAGGTCTCTCTAAAAAAGTTTCAGCACTCCCTCCATGGCCGTGGAGGTGAGCTTTTTATAAAAATGGCTAAGTGGTGGTTGTCATGGCCAATTGGGGGGTACAATGTGGTGCTTAGGTAGGTGGAGGGCAGAGAGGCTCAGAGGCTCTAACATCTCATTTGGGTGAGGTGGCCACTTGGTTTGATTTGAGTGAAGTTCAAAGTGAGGTAGCCTTCGATTTTGGTTTTTCCCGTGACTAGGCCGACCGCCATGGTAGGGGGTGGCTAGGAGCTCAAGGAACCCACGGGAATATGTCACAGCAATTTAATGGGCGTGGGTTTAGTTTTGGCAAAAAGAATCTTAAGCAATTATGGCACAAAATCCCTTGATTTAAGGGACCATTGGTCCATGGCTTAGCTTAGGTGGTTAGGTGAGTTTTGGCTCAGTCTTAGGGTCCAACTAATGGCTGTGGAGTCATTAATTTGATGGCTTTGGGGTGGTTAGGCTACATTTAGTGCATGGGTCCAAGTGGGTGCAAATGATCCAAACCTAGGTTTGAGTTAAGCTAGCCATATCTTTGATCCCAATTGATTGATGCACTTGATGTAGATGACTGTAAGGAACAATTTTGGTGAAGGATTGAAAGGATTTTGAGTTCAATTGAAGGGTCAATTTGAGGAAATTGGGAAATTGGTCATTTTGGGTATGTTGGTCTAGCCTTGGGTCTAAATTGGGCTAGCCATGGGCTAAATCAAAATTTATTGTTGATAATGGTCAATAGGACTGCCATGAAGAGTTTTCAACACGAATTGGGTGCCAATTTTGGGATTAAGGCAATCAATTTGATGGAATTTGAGGACAACTAATTTGGGGTAATTTCGGGATTTTGGACTTAAGTTGGAAATAAATGAAATTGAGACTCCACCAAGGCCAATTGATGATCAATTTTGATGTGTAGGAATGTTCTATGAAGGTTTTTGAACACAAATTGTGGCAAATTGAGTTGGCCATGTGATCAATTTGGTGGAACCAAGTCATGGGGCCAAAATTAGGGTTTTTGATCTTAATCAAAATTAGGTTCAAATGATGGACTAATTGAGCTTGGATTTAGTCTATAATAGTCACATCAAGAGTTTATTTGAGTTTAGAATTTAAATTGGGGTAAATTGAGACAAATTTGATAAACATCAAATTGATCGACATTTGAAGTGGATTTGGGGAAATTGACCGTTAAAGGCAAATTTGGGGTTTTTGGTCAAAGATGGTCAAATTGGCCAAATTGGGTCATGTGATAGTAGAGAAAAATGATGTTGAAAAAAAAGAAATTGGAAATATTTGAAATATTTTGGGAATTTTTAGAATTTTTAAGAATTTTTGAAATTTTGGGCCCATGAGAGGCATTTTGGTAATTTGGCAATTTTTGGTGATTTTGGGTAATTTGGGTATTTTCAAAAAGTTTGAAATATTTTTTGAACAATTTTGGGTATTTTGGATAAATTTGGGAATTTTGACCAAATTTAGGGTTTCAATGGTACTTAAGTAATTTGGGGGAGTTTAGGGACAAAAGGTCAGGCTGAGTATTTTGGGTAAAATTGAGGAACATACCACCAAAAGTAAGCCATGGACAATTGAAAACCCCATTTGGGTCCTCTATATACTAGTTTTAGCTAAACCCTAGCCTACAGCCAGTAGGGGTTCGCAACTAGTAGGTTTACGGGCCCATCTACATGAGTTTCTCAAAGGCTTAAGGGACCAAAGTCAGGAAATTATGGGTTTAGGGTAGTGAGTGATTGTGAGTGAAGTGAGTGAAGAGAGTGCCTTAGCTCTAGACCAACACCCAAGGTCAACCTTAATGTCAAATAGCCCTATAGGAACTCTCCTTGAGCTCCCCCATAATGACCCCACCTACTAAGTGCTAGAGGTTAGGGCCAATATGTGGAACTTCAAGTTGAGTAAAGAAGAGTTTAGAATTTCTAATGGTGAGGGTGAATTTTTCTAACTCTCTAAGAATAGTCAATAGGAAAGTTCTATGGCTAGGGCCTAGGGGAATTCCTAGGGTACTAAAGAGATAGACTAGACCTCAACCAAAAGTAAGGTCAACAAATTTGCATCTGTGTGTTGTTTTGGACTATGTTGTGTTTTGGACTTTTATATTTTATTGTTATTATGACGTTTGTGGTAGTTATTATTTTATTTTTAAATTTCAGGGTAGTAACTGTTATTTTGTGTTTAATACTGTGATTTAGTTAGTTTAGAACTTAACTTAATTTCATATCTGTTATAAAGTAGAAAATCTTGCTAACTTAGATCTTAAACTTGAAATTCAGAAAGCACTACCCTTTATTTTTCCTTTATCAAGTTTGCAAGTTTGTCTTTATGTTAAGATTGTGATGTCAGTAGTGTGTATGTTTGCTTTTATATTTATACCCACAGTTTAGAAGTATATGGAATCTCTACATGTTAAAGTAAAATGAAAATATAGAAAATTTGATCAAAAATTAATTTTACTCCTGTTTTTAGTTTTATACTTGTATAATTAGGGTTTGAAATTCCTGTTAGCATGTTATTTTAAAATTTTTATTCCTGCTTATATATACCTAATGCTAAACTATTTAATCTGTTAAAAATTTAAGTTTGGGTGGATGGAAAATATTTTGAAAACTGGAATTTTATT
Organism: Phalaenopsis equestris; assembly: GCF_001263595.1. Taxonomy (NCBI): domain Eukaryota; kingdom Viridiplantae; phylum Streptophyta; class Magnoliopsida; order Asparagales; family Orchidaceae; genus Phalaenopsis; species Phalaenopsis equestris. The sequence goes on from NW_018220409.1 coordinate 3,675, forward strand.
TGTTCTCAAATGTACTACAAGTGAATTTGATTTGAAAAGAAAAAAAAATTTGACTATGTATATGAAGTTATATTAGGGAAGTAAAATTTGATTTTAGAAATGAGTAAGAAAATTTAAATAAAATTTTTAGTAATGAAGAAAAACTTTAAGTTAAAAAGTTTTTAGATGAGAAAATGATTAATATAAGTAACTATCTTTAGTAAGAAAAATTGTATTTTTAAAAAATTTAGGTAATTTAGACTTTTATTTTTAATACTTAAATTTATTGTATTAAAATAATTTTTAAAACTATTATTATTTTTATAAGTAAAAGACTTATATCAAGACTTTGCTTAAGGAAAGGAGAAGTGTAATTCAAAATCATTAAAGACCTATCCAGATATAGTAATCCTTACCTGAAAAAGAAAAAGAAAAGAAAAAAAGAAAGAAAAGAAAAACAAAAGAAAAAGAAAAAGAAAAAGAGGAAAAAAATTATGAAGGAGAAGCTTGAGGATTAGTGCCTAATCAAAAATTGGTTCTACATTTGATCTTTTTAAAGTACAAGACTTGAGAAACTATTAAGCTTATATTTATAATATAGTAAGTAAAATTATTTTTAATGAAA
>NW_018220410.1:0-774 GCF_001263595.1 Phalaenopsis equestris
TATGTCTCCTATTGCACATGGAATAGTAAAGCTATTGGGATCTTTAAGCTTTTCAGTAAGCTTTCTCTAAATTATAGTACTACACTCCTCACTAAGTGTGACAGTCTCATTATCTTCAAACTTCCTTTTCCTATTGAGAATATCCTTTAAAAATTTTATATAGCTTGGCGTTTGTTCTAAGGCTTCAACAAATGGAATATTAATTTTAAGCTTCTTAAAAATTTCAATAAATTTTGAAAATTTCTTATCCAACTTCTATTGATGAAGCCTTTGAGGAAATGGAGGTGGTAGTTTTTCCAAATCAATTTGAAGTGGAGAAATAGGTCTCTCTAAACCTTTCGGAGCATCCTCTTTTGGTTCTTCAATCTCTTCTCTATTTACTTCAGTTTCTTTTTGAACCCTACCTTCCCACTCTCTTCTGCTCTAAGTTGAATGACTTTTACAACTTGAATTTTATTCTGTTCTTTCATATTTGTTTCAGTATGACTAGGAAGTGTTCCTTAGGATATATTACTTAATGAATTTGTGATAACTCCAAGTTGATTCTCATTATTTCTAATTTTAGCTCATTGAGTTTGTAACTGATTTCCCATTTGTAAAATCACTTCTTTTATAAATAACTTCTTCTCCTTAAATTGTCTATTATTATTGAAACCTATAGGATAAGTAGATCTATTATTATTATTCCCTTGGTTGTTCCAATTTCCCAATGGGTTTACTTGGTTGTTCCCCTACTGTCGGTTATTACCACCTGAAGTATTATTCCAGTTAAAA
>NW_018220411.1:0-3988 GCF_001263595.1 Phalaenopsis equestris
TACCTTATAAATATTTCATAGTTTTTACATCATTTCACCCCAATCTTTTCATCTCAAATGAATTTTCAAGATTCTTAATACTTCAAACTTTTTTTAAGTGAGGATTATTATTTCTGGATAGCCTTTAATGATTTTTGAATTTAACTACCCTCTTCCTAAAGTTAATAACTCAAAACTTTCCCTCACTTCATAAATTTGTTTTAAAAACGGTTTCAATAAAGGCTCAACTCTCATAAAGTATAAATCTAAGAATCTTATTTTTTTCAAGTATTCAACAATATCTACCATAAATAGCAAAATTATTTTCCTATTGTTTCTTACAAAATATCTTAACTCTAGAACAATTTCTTCACATAAGATCCCAACTAAGTTTTTTTTAACATTCCTAAAATTAAAATTATAGTAACCTAAAGGTAACATCACATACCACAAGTTATTTTAAAAGTTATATCAAATTAAATAAAGGATGCCGAGGACAAATAAAGTTAAGTTTTAAAAATATTTTTCTTCCCCCCAAACATGATTTTTAACATATATAGCATTCAAACGGAATGATATAGGTGGAAAGAAAAATTCTAAATATAAATCATACCTCAGTAATTTAGGCATTTTCATCATTCTGAAATTTTTGCAGTCCTTCTCAAAATTTCTACTTCACCTAGTATGTAACATTATGAGTTTTCTATACATATAAATCATTAGAGAATTTGCTCGGTAATGAAATTTTGAAATAAGTACAAAACTACTAGCTAAAATTTTTAAATATCTTATAATTTAATTCCATAAAATATAGCAGAAAGAAAAAAGTAATTAAATTTACTAGCTATTGCAACAGCCAATCAAATTTATATACATGCATAATCAGGGTAGAATGGCAGCATAAGAAAGTAAAGCTAGCCTAAAACATGCATGCAATAATATTAAACTAAAATGAAGTATATTCACTGTAAAATTTCATTTTTCTTCCTACCCCCAAACTTAATTTTTACCATGTATAACATTTAGTGCAGAAAATATAAGTAGGAAGAAAAACAGTTTAGAAATTCTATCTACCACAAATTTCTATGAAAAACATCTACAATTATTTATTAGGATAGAAAACATGTAGTAGAAAGTAAATTTAAACTAAACATGCTAGAATGAAATTAACTAAACAAACTTCTAACTTGCATAGCATGAATCAACATTGGAATATAAAAATGGTCTTTAAGTCTTATAAATTGTAACACAAACACACAAACAAGATAAATGAGGTCAATTCTTCTTCCATCTCATCACATTTCACTAACTTACTTCCAATTTCTAATGGAATCCCTACACAAATATATTGGGTGCTTATAAATGATTTTTGTAGATTCTAATCCCAAAGATAAGATTATCCCCAATATAATAGTTCTCGAGCACCAACACCAGATATCACAATATCCCAATAATTAAGCACCTCTAGTAGTTATAATGATAGTGTAAGATCATCCACAAGTTATTCATATAATAGGTTTGCGACTCCTATCAATTGAAATTAAAGTCCGAGAAAAGAAGTAACAAATATTAGATGGAACTATCACTGTTAAAATTCATAATGTCTCTTATAAAACTCAAGTTCGGGTGAGACCCGAGTTGTAGTGGACTCTTCAATCTAACTACTACAAGAGAACATACAAGTCTAACCATAATAAGAATTTAAGGAATCATCAACCTTAATGACACACAAAAAGTAAATCAAACCACTTACAATCCAAACATCCACCAAATATCAAGCAAACTGATTAATCCCCACTAAAGCAACTACAATACAACACTAACAATCATGACTCTTAAGCATACTAAATCAAACCATACAGATAACTATGGGCTGCCTCCCATAAAGCACTTGATTTAACATTGCTAGCCCAAAAAATAATTCCACCTGGATCAAAAATCCAATTATTAAGTAATCCATGAACAATAGCCCAATTTTTTCCAGATCCAGGGATTCCTACGAAGTCCTCAAATTTAAATTTTTCTTTCAGCTCTTTTTTTTCATATTGATTCATATCCTTGTTCCTCATATTTCTTTCTAGATCCAATATTCTTCTAGTAATATTCTCAATTTGCATGTTAATATCATCCTTGAAATTTATAAGAAATGGATCTTTATATTATACTTCATGGTCTCCCAAATTTTAGATCAGATTCTCTCTAGATAATTCAGATTCTAGATCAATATCTTCTATGTCACTCTTCTATCTCAAATTATCATCCAATTCTTCAGGAATTTCTTCCATTGATCTTTCAATTTCCTTATTCTTATCTCTCAAATCAAAGCTCTTTTGAAACAAATCCTCGAATTCTTTTCTAAATATCAGTTCAATAATTTTAAATTTGTCATAATTCATTTCCTTAGGATTTATCTCAGAGTCACTAAGTAAAATCTCTGGGGGATAACTATTAATGGCATTAATAATTTGCCCCAGCATCAGAATCTCATTCATTTTGTTTGTATACCACGGAATATACCAATCAGTGACTTTGAATAACTCTTTCATAGGAGATATTTTACTGATTTCATCATTTAATTCAAGTTCATCTTGTGATTGAGTCAAATCTAGTGATTGAGTCAAATGAGTCAAATCTAAAGATATAAAGACTGGTGGTGTAGATGAATTCCACATTCCTAGACCTACACTTACGCATAAATAAGCCCCCTGAATGATGTGATCAACTTTATCACTGATGGGAAAGGAACGTGGGAGATTAAACAACGAGAAGTGTATAGAATTAATAAACACTACTAGCAGAGATGTCCCCTATACAATTTATGACCCTCCACCTTCTAGTTCCCCTATTCTAACTGACTTGATGAATGAGTTGACCTTGCAGCAGAAGAGTATAGAATTAATAAATAAAAGGATTGGACGTTTAGAACGCCGACATGATTGTGATAGTGAGTACCTACAGAGGCATTCAAATTTTGAGGTAGCTTACTACGAAGCTCAGGCCCGACACTACAAAGGTGAGTCTAATGTTACTTTCCCTGAGTGCCACTGATATACTCAGTATCAGTATCAGCCCGATCCACCTGCTGATCAAGGAGATGAAGACATAGTTTGGGATTTTGATATTTGAATGTAATTGATGTACTTGTATTTATACTTTTATTTCTGTGATCTTTTGTAATAGAAATTGAAGTTTATGTGTATTTGGACTTTCATTTCTATTATTATGTTGTATTTGGATGATTTTTAATTTTTGTTATAAAGTTAGTGTTATAGTTAAATTTATATGTGTAGTATAATAGATGTTGAGTAGTATTTTGTAATGTAATGTGATTTTTTTTATTTTTCGCATTTTAATTGTAATTGTTTTGTGTAGTATTGTGATTTTGTTAGGAAATATTGTGCTTGGTTAATGTTTTAGTTTTAAACTTATTTCAAAATTTCATTACCCAGAAATTTTTCTAATGATTTATATGTGTAGAAAGCTCCTAATGTTACAGACAAGGTGAAGTAGAAATTTTAAGAAGGACTGCAAAAATTTTAGAATGATGAAAATGCCTAAAATACTAAGGTATGATTTAGATTTAAAGTTTTTCTTTCCACCAGTATCATTTGATATTGAAAAATTTAAGTTTGGGGGATGGAAGAAAAAGATTAAATATTTGATGTTCTCTATTTAATTATTTTCAAAAATTATTTTTATGATTATATGTAGTGAATATAATTCAGGTAACTATATTTTGTAGCTATTTAAATATTATAGTAGATTTAAAGAAATATTTTTGTAATGAAAATTAATTTTGTAACTTAAGATGTTTAGTATAAGAGAATAAGATTATAGTTAAATATTTAAAGTAAAGGAAACTATATTTTGAAGTATTCAGAATCTGGAAATTCATTTAACAAGAAAAGATTGGGGCTCAATGATGTAAAAACTATGAAATATTTATAAGGTAAAGGAATGCTTTGAGTTTCAAATTTAGAGAAAGAAAAGTGAAGTTCAAAATCATTAA
>NW_018220411.1:4165-5187 GCF_001263595.1 Phalaenopsis equestris
AAAAGACTAGAACTCTTAAACTTGATGACTAGATAATCTTGTGGCTACAGAGTTAATTCAATTACTTGATTTTTTTCTAAAAATCTCACTATCATATTTATTTAAATCAAAATTATAGTAATTTTGAATTAAAACTTTACTAAAATAGATCATAACTTTTATGTAGTACTAAAATTACTTGAGGTCGTAATAGTTAAGTTTGGGGGATTTTGAGCAGAGGAAAATATGTTGAGATTTTCATACATACTTTATATTATTTTTGATGATATTGCACTTTAAAGAAAGGTATTTTTTATGTTTTGTTGCAGGAATGATGAAATAGGGTCATTGGAGAAAAAAGATGCAAAAAGGAGCAAATTTGGAGCAAAAAGGGACAAAAAGTGAAGAATTGAACTAGGGCGTCGACGGCGCCATCGACCCCCTGACGGTGAGATTTTTCCGAGACTCCAGAATTAATTCATTAAGAAGGTTCACCGACGGCGCCCTCGAGGCCGCCGACGGCGAGCTCGACGGGGATGTCCAACCAGACATTGCTTTGGATGAGGACAAATTTTGAAGGGATGCTTAGGCAACTCTTGGGAAAGGTCATCGACTATTTTAAAAGAAGATTTTGGCCAAAAATTGGGAAAGCAAGGAGAGACTCTAAAGGTCCTGGAGGTTAGAGAGGTTCCCTTTGTGTATTGGGAGTTTATTTTGAATTTATTAGAGTGTGAGGAATTCTTCGAGAGATTGTAAGAGTGGAGGGAAAGTAACAGATTTCTTTCCTCATTGCCGCTTCGAAGAGGAATTCTGTGTGTTGTAAAGAAAGGAAGAGATTCAGATTAACTTCGAGGAGTTTTCTTGGGGAGAAATTAGAGATAAGTTCATTTATTGTTGTAGTCTGTATGAATTTGCTTTTATATATAGATTCCGAGTTTTGTTGTGTTTTCCCCATGAGATCTGAGTAGTTTTCTCTATCTTTCTCCTTGTCTTGAGATTTGTAAAATGGTGATTTGAATTGGTGGAGTCATGAAATCATGAAA
>NW_018220411.1:5306-6452 GCF_001263595.1 Phalaenopsis equestris
TTGTTAAAATATGTTGAGTTTTACAACTAAAGTGAAGATTAAATCCAAGATTCAGGGAGGTCAAAGCCCTTGGAAGTTGGGGGCAAATTAATAGGGAAATAAAATTATCGGGCATAGAATTGGAGTTCTTAGAGTGACAGACTAAAATCCCCAATTCGGTCCTATCAATTGGGTGCTAAAGTTTAGATGTTAGCCCTTAGGCGAGGGATGTTAGCCCTCAGGCGAGGGGAACGTAGGATCTCCGAAGTGAGAGCCGGTATCCTCCCAGCCAACCGCAGATTCTGTAAACAAGCATAGGATTAGTCAATGTTCTTTATGCCTGAACCAAAGGGTAAAGAATAAGTGTGCTCCTATTTGGTACAATATAATTTGAACTGATTCACTTTATCCATTCACTATAATTTCTTGACAAGGAGAATGATGTTTTCTTATATATTGAATATCACATTCAAACCTTCATTAGTATATTTAGTTATATTTCAATTGCCTATTAGTGACAGATAAGCAAATTGAATTTTGTTGTTGTGATTAAAGTATTACTTTTCTAAAATCTTAGTTCGTAGTTTATTATTACTCCCTGTGGGATCAATTTCTAGGACTCCATTAGAGCCCTATTTTACTTGAGCGATACGTATACTTGCATTGATAAGTGTGACTTTACAATTATTGAATATTTATTACATCCATATTTATCGAATCTATACTGTTGAGGAATTAAATCTTTTAGCAACAATATTAAATACTTATATTTTTAAGCATATATAAAGTCGCAATCAAGTTTTTTGCATCGTTGTCAGGGGAATGAGTAAACAAAAATTACAATTAGAGTAACAAACAAATTAGAATTATTAGAAAATTTTTACTTGAATTACAACTTATTTTCATATTTAGTTAGTTATATTACTGTGTACTCATTTCAAATTGTATGCGTAAATTTGGACCTGAAAATCTTATACCCTACAATTCAGAATTAGAACGCACTGTTAGAAAGATTAGAAGATTAAGAAGAGAACCTAGAAATTCTGATACAATGGAAAACAACCTAAACAATTAAGGAATAAAGAATGAACACCAACCTAGACCCCTACGAGATTATGCAAATCCTACAGCAAATGAAATTCACTTATCTATCCAAAATCCTGATGT
>NW_018220411.1:6474-6967 GCF_001263595.1 Phalaenopsis equestris
TGGGTCCTCTACATAGTGGTCTTAGCCAAACCATAGCCCTAGGGCTAGTAGGTTTAGGGGACCATCTACATGAGTATCCCAAAAGATCAAGGGATCTAGACTCCTAGTTTGAGTTCAGGGTTGTGAGTGAATGTGGGTATAGATGAGTGTAGTGAGTGCCTTAGCTCCAGACCAACACCCAAGGTCAACCCTAAGGTCCAACAATCCTAAGGGTGACTCATCTTGAGTTTCCCCCATAGTGACACCACCTACTAAGTATTTTGAGGTTGAGAGCAACATATGAAACTTCAAGCTGAGTAGAGAAAAGTTTGGAATTTCTAGTGGTGACGGTTCCATGTCTAGTTTTCTAGGAATAGTCAACAGGAAAAGTCCTATGGCTAGACCCTAGGATACTAAAGAGGAAAAGCTAAACCTCAACAAAAATTGAGGTCAACAAATGGGCCCCCAAAAGGTGTGGTGTGTTGGGCAAGCACACCACGCGTATTGGCATTGA
>NW_018220412.1:0-5977 GCF_001263595.1 Phalaenopsis equestris
ACCCCACCTACTAAGTGTTTAGAGATTGAGACCAACATTTGAAACTTCAACCTGAGTAGAGAACAGTTTAGAATTTCTAGTGGTGAGGGTTCCAAGTCTAGTTTTCTAAGAATAGTGAAAAGGAAAAGCCTTATGGCTAGACCCTAGGCTATTAAAGAGGAGGAACTAAGCCTTTCTCTCTTTTCAAGCAGTCTCAATTCTCTCTTAGAAGTGTAATGAAGAAGAACTCTCTCACTTCCCTCTCCTCCTACAACCATAGAAGACAACCTCCAAGCCCTTGACTTTCTCTCTCTATCTCTCCCTCTTGGTTCTCACGCAACTATCTTTTTTGCCCCCTGAAGTTCTTCTCCAACTTGATTCTATTTTGGTCTACCTCCTCTGAAAAGAATTTCAATTTCTCTCAAAAATTTAAAAGTCAAACCTTTGAATTCAAAAGATGTGACTCTTTCATCCATGAGTCAAATCCCTTCAAATTAAAACGTTCCAAAGTGTATAGATGCATTGAATCACTCGATGGGGTGTTTAGAACAAGTGTCCCATTAAAAAATTTTTATAAACATTGTCTCAAAGCACCTTAATTTGAAAAATTCACATCTGACGCATCATGCACTGATCTGGCGTATCATGCGCGCCAAACCCCAAAAATGATTGTTTTTGCTCCAAAGTTTACTCCTACCATTTTTTGCTCCAAATGCCTACAAAATGGTATACATGCAATAAAAAATCAAAAATACCTTTCTTTAAAGTGCAATATCACCAAAAGTAAGCATAAAAATGGTACTTAAAATAGTATATTATATTTGTGTATCAAAATGTTGTGTCTATGATAAATTAATGAATTACCTTTTATTTTATAATAAATTCAATGACTTTATCGACATTGTGTTCAATTATTATTTCTATTTAAGGTTTCTCCCCTTCAAATAGACTATCCTGTGCATCACAGAGATTATCAGAGGTAGATATGATTCTTTGTATTTCTCTTAGAAGTAGAATCTGATCGCGACTAGGGATATATGGTTTAGGGAGTTCCAGGTAAAAGAAGTTGATTTGAATAGAATTATAATTTCAATTTATTTTCTTATTCTAATAAATATTGTACCCTTTTTAATTTACAGAGCTCCTTCCATTAGTTGCCAGAAAATCACTAGTAGATTAGACATATTTTTTTAGATTTGAGATAGGCATCAGCTAGGTAAAATGTTCACAATAACCTATAAGAAAGGGAAATGGTCTACCTTGATTGGGGAGGAGGTTTGGGTTTAGTTGGCTAGAGCCTGTGCCTCATCTTATTACCTGTGGAAGTGGAAAGAAAACCATCATAATTGGGGGACAGAGGGCATCAAGGGCACTGTAGTCCACATTGGAGGATCAGTCCCACACACGAATCACTATAGGAAGTTGTTAATATTCACTAAATGCTCAAAAAATTTTTGATACTATTATCTGATACATATTATTTTTTTCATGTTCGTAGGCTTAGGAGCTCAGTCGGCCACCCACCACTGTAAAGTTGCATGTATGGATAAATCGATGTCAAGGGATGCAACAATGGGCCTCCGACCTCTCCCGACATGTTAATGTAAGTAAGAACATTCATTTTCTATATTTTTCTTACATTATCAATTTGAAATAATAATTAATCATTGATTTTAATTATATAGTAAGAGTAAAAGAACAATCAATACATCTAGAGCTAGAGCCCCATAGCCTTTAGTAGTAGTAGTAGTCAGCCTACCATGTGAAAATAGAAGATAAAGAAGCAGAAAGGGAGGGTGTATATTGTTGATGCATAAGGCATTGAATTTTAGGTCAATTTCTCTTGAGCTACTCTGGATATGAGAAGGTCATTTTTATCAAAGCATGAGAAACTTGCCCAGCATGTTACCGTTGTGGTTGAGATGGTCAATTAGATGCATGTGGGAAGCCAACAAAAAGTCGAGGACACAAGGGCATGATTGGAAGAGTAAATTGTAAATTGTTGTGGAAAGCAGCCTCTGAACTTGATGGTTAATGATGATGATGCCTCATATGAGGTTTATGTATTTTTTTTTTTTGTTAAGTGGTCATTTATTTGTTTGTATCAGTATCATAACTTAAGAAGTGAACTTTTACAAATTTAGAGTAATGTTGCTTAATGTAAACTTTTTTTACTGTCAACACTTGTTTGTGCAAAAGATTTTATATTTGTTTACCTCACTTTTAGTTCAGGTTAAGCTGTTTCCTCATTAGTAGCCTAGGGTTTTTGTCATAGGGCTTTCCAGTTGACTATTCCTAGAGGACTAGAGAAGGAACCCACTCCATTAGAAATTCAAAACTCTTATCCTCTCAACTTGAAATTCCACATTTTGGCCCTGACCTCTAGTACTTGATAGGTGGGGTCAAGATTGGGGAGCTTAAAGGGAGTCCCCATACGACTGCTTGGCCTTAGAGTTGACCCTGGATGTTGGTCTGGAGCTAGTTCCCTCACTTACACTTACTTTTACTCACATTCGTTCACACCCTAGACCCAAGCTTGTTGACTTTGATCCCTTGATCTTTTGGGAGACTCATTTAGATGGTCCCCTAGACCCACTAGCCCTAAGCTAGAGTCTAGCCAAGGCCGGTACATAGTGGACCCAAATAGAGATTTCATTAGTGCATGGCTCGAATAGGGTGGTTGACACCCCACTTTCACCAAAATGTCATACTTAGCCTTTTGCCCCCAAATTTACCCAATTACCAAAATACCCCCAAACCCCAAATTTAAACAAAATTCCCAAAATTACCCAAATTGCACAAAACTTATCAAAATTGTCAAAATTACCAAAATACCCTTAAATTTGCCAAAATTACTAAAAAAATATCCTTGGTGGACCAAACATTCCCAAAACCATCAAAATCATTTAAAATGTCCCTAAAACCAATTTGGACCATTCAATTAAACTTAATTTGATCAATTTGACAAACTTTGACCAAAAGCCTCAAATTGCCCTTAATGGCACAATTTCCCCAAATTCACCCCAAATGACCAACAATTTGACCCCAATTTACCCCCAATTTCAATTATAAATTCAAATTCATCATTATCAAACTCAGTTCAAACCAAATTCAGGTCCATTTGACATGCATTTGATTAAAATTTCAACCCAAATCAAAAACCCCCAATTTGGCCTAAATCAAAAATCCCACTCAATTGAACCTCCAAATCTTTCCAATTACGCCAATTATGCATCATAAACTCTTTAAAGCATCTCGACACACCAAATTGAACTCTTAATTAGCCTTGGTCAAGCTTCAATTTCACTCAATTTTAACCCAAATCCAAAATTCTCAAAGTTACCCCAACTGAGAATTGTCCCCAAATTCCACCAAACGAATGACCTAACTAAAAGTTTGGCACCCAAATAATGTTAATAAATCTTCATGGAATTCCTCTAGACTATTTTAAACTTTCAATTTGGACTCGCCCAACTCTAGCCCAACCTAAACCCAAGTCTCACCCAACAACCCCAAATTGATCAAGTGCCCAAAATCCCTTAAATTGAACCTCCAAATCAATTCAAAATCACACTAAATCGATTATAAACCCATCATGACAATCATCCCCAAAAAATTGATCAATTAATTGGGCTCAATGTCATGGCTAGCCTAAAGCCAACTTCAAGACAATTTAACCCATGTTGAACTCATGCACCAAAACTGACTAAGCCATGCCAAAGTGGCCAAAGTAATGACACCTCAACCACCAAATGGATCCTAGTGACCAGGCTAGGCCGACCTAGCCCACCCTATGGAAGCCACAGACCAATGGTCCCTTTATTTAGGGGATTTTATCTTTTTTAGGGCCAAAACCAAGAAATCCTTGCCATCATACCAAACCATTAAAGGTTAATCATAATTAAACCACTAACACAAACTCATTGACGAACATGAACTGTTTAAGAATAATGAGCTTTTTTTATAGCCCTGCACTTCATGACATTCATCTAGACCATTTTGAACTCTTCATTTGGACTTAGCCCAACTCTAGCCCATCCTAAACACAAGTCAAGTCTAACCCAACATCCCCAAATTGATCAAGTGCACAAAATCCCTCAAATTTAACCTTCAAATAAATTCAAAGTCACTATAATTTTTTTATAAACTCCTCATGACAATCATCCACACATAATTGATCAATTAATTGGGCTCAATGTCATGGCTAGCCTAACCCAAAGCGAACTTCAAAACATTTTAACCCAAGTTGAACCCATGCACCAAAATTGACTAAGCCATGCCAAAGTGATCAAAGTAATGACACCACAACCACCACATGGATTCTGGTAACCAGGCTAGACCCACTTAGCCCACTCTATTGAAGTCATAGACCAATGGTTCTTTGGTTTAGGGGATTTTATCCTTTTTTGGGCCTAAATTAATAAATTCTTGTCATCATGCCAAACCATTAGGAGTTAATCACAATTAAACCTCCCCCTGGCTCACTTGCCTACCTAACCACCTCCCCTATGCTGGTCAGCCACCCTAGCACCCTGAAAATCACAAAACTAAGAGCCTCCTTGCTCAAATTCAAACCCAATTACACCCATCCAAATTAGCCAGCTCCAATTGGCTTTGGCACATTTCAACCCTCCACATAAGCAATTAATTGAACCCAAATTAAAGCCCTGAGCTCCGCCCCAAACTCCTCTATTTAAATAGCCCCCTTCATGGCCAAAGGGGAGATGATAAAAATCCTTGGGAAAACCTTACCAAAATCTCACCAGAGACCCCAAAGAACTTCTCTACTCAAGCCCACCATTTTCTCCCTCTGTTTGCCCCCTATGAGAACCCAATTCTGAGCCCAAAATTTCAGCTCGAACTAGGACAAATTTCTCCACACATCCACATTCCACCAAACTCTAATTAACTGTGTACTCACCATTTTCACGGTGAGAGGAGTCGATTCCCCACAAAAACTCCATCCTAAATAGCCTCTAACACACCTCTAGACCAACACCTGAAATTGATTTTGATTGAAATCATTACTAGACAATTCACCAGGGCCTAGGTTTTCATCTGAAGGTTTGTTGGGTCCATTTGAAGTTGCCACAATCATCTGATTGAGGACTCCCCTATCAGACAAAGACATTGAACCTCAAACCTAATCTGACGTTATTTTGATTCTCCATACATATTTATTGTCTTTTATAGCGCATAAGCCATATAGATATGTTCATCTTGAGTAGATGAAGGTTTAGGAACAAACTCCGTGTGATTTAGTTGAGTCTATCTCGAGATCATAAGGTTTTAGTGTGAAGGTCTCACAGGTTGTGTCACTTGGGGACGATGAAAGAGAGCCATCTGATCACACGTTTATTCAATTGACGGAGGAGATCAACCCGGACGACTCTTGGAACAAAAGGGCGGGCTGCATGATAGCTGAGGTGGCTAGTGGCATCAAATGGTGGAGTGACGCGTGTAAAGTTCGGAACGGACGAGGATGGTGTTGTGCTGACTGGTTTCAGTACAAAAATATGTATTTTCTGAATTTATTTAAATTCCTGAACTTCAAATATTCATATCTTTCTCTTAAAAAAACATAAAAATAAAATAAAAATATCATCTTGCTCAGTGAAAAGAGGAGAATAATGTGCACTAAAAATAGAAATTATTTCTTTACTCTCTGATTTTTAATGAATTAAATACTCTCTGGAGTATTTTAATTCATTATGATCAAACATTTCTCACAATGGCTTGAAACTTTTAAGGTTCATTCCTTATGACAGAGGGAAAGTTGTCTGATTTTTCTAAGGTCAGAGGGCATCTTTATGCCGCTAACCTTAATTTTCAAGCTAGGATTGCTATTATGGCTTATTTTAATTATATCAATTAAAACACCACTTAGAAAATTATGGGAATAATTTTAGTAGGTTTCCTGTGGTCAAAAAAGCATAGGAAAAATGTCATCATGATTTGAATTCTTTTGTACATTTCTATAGTTAATTAAATGTATATA
>NW_018220413.1:0-492 GCF_001263595.1 Phalaenopsis equestris
AGTTTTAGCGCAAACACTAAATCTAACAAAAGGAAAGTCTAAAGACCAGGTTAAAGAAAATTTCAAAATTTTCAAAAGATTTGATTAAAATTTATAAAATTTGCGTAGTATAACGCAATTTAGTCTAATTTGTAAAATTAAAATGTTTAAGGACCCAGTGCGGGACCCACTTCACACAATTCCCAGGTGGAACTAGTCCACCTACACACTTATTGGTGGTCCGACCCCATATAAAGATCAGAATGTCCTTAATGGCCTTCTAAATCACTCTGTCCAAAGATGGTTGAACAGAGGATCCTGAAGTTCAAAAGAGTTGACCGTACTTTCCGAAGACAGAAATGGGTAGAGTATGCCAACGAAAGAAAGGTAATCTTGATTCATGAGGGACATGAATGCATTACCGATGTATGAAGATATTTTTTCTTTATTTAAATAGAGAGAGAAACTTGTCCCCAGGGGAGTCGCCAGAAGCTGTCAGCACTATTTTTGGTG
>NW_018220414.1:0-478 GCF_001263595.1 Phalaenopsis equestris
CAAAACTTAAAATAATTCTAATAATTAAAATAAAATTCAAAAAAATTATAAAATTTGGTCCAAAGACTTCTCTTGTCTAGCTCTACCTCCAATACAAATTTCAAGGGATTAGGATTTACCTTTGTCAAGTTATGAATTTTCTTTGAGAAATCCTTCTTTTGCAGTAAGATAATTATATAAATTAAATTAAATTTTGAAAAATCACATTTTCTCCTCTGATGTCTTAATTGACCCATGAATGAGGTAGGATAAAAATTCCAAAGTCATTTAAATTAAAATTGACAAATTATGAAGTGATAGAGCCTTAGGAGCAAATGTGTAATTTTGGAAATTTAGTCTTAATTAACATTTAGGCCTAATTTATGGAGGGAAATGGGTAACCTCTTATCTTAATCAATTTATTTGATGTTTGAAACATAAGGGATTCATTCGTAGAAACAAATCTCACCTTCTTAATTAAAAAAGATAAGTTAATAAA
>NW_018220415.1:0-1107 GCF_001263595.1 Phalaenopsis equestris
ATACTAGAAACATTGAAGTGTTGAGGGATAGTGGAGCCTTGGAAAAAACTTTGAATAACAACAACCACATCATCTTTAATAACCTCCCAGGATTTCTTTTAAAAATATGTTATAAAGCCATCAGGCCCAACAGATTTAGTTCTATCAGTAGTTTGGAGGGCTTACCAAATTTCAAGAGTAGTAGGGGGATGATCAAGAGTAAGATTAGAGGTGTAGGAAATTTCTTCAATAGAATATATGTTTTCAATAAGCACTCTTTGGATTTCAGGTTGAGTTAACATATGTTGAAAATAAGTGACAGCATCAAGAGTAATGGTTTTATTATTAGAGAGCCAAATTCTTGCAGAGTTCTAAATGTTGTGAATTGTAATACACTATCTTTTATGCTTTATACATGCATGATAAAATTTGGTGTTTTTATCCCCTTCTTTAAAATGACTTATGGTAGCTTTTTGCTTCAAGAATTTATCTTTTCTGTCAATAGCAAGTAGTAGTTTCTCTTGAGCAGTTAATAATAAAGTCTCTTTTCCACCTTCTTCCAAAGCAATCTTCTCCAACTCCAACACCTCCTTTTCAGCTGAATCCAGAACAGCAAAGACATTTCCAAAAGCAGTCCAACCACATTTTTTCAGTGCTTTGCTGGCTTTTTAATGCAGATGAACAAGTTTGGACTAAAGGTCCAAGGTGGAAGAACTGTTCCAAGCAGCAGTCACAGTATTAAGAAAAAAAGATGATCAGACAGCATATTAAATACCTAAAGGGGGGAGGAGAGCAAGTAAACTCAGCAGCAGAGATGGATATTAAAATAGGCCTATGATCTAAACCTACAAAACTTAAATGAGTAACAAATGTATGCAGAAAATTTTGACACCAAATATCATAAACAAAAATTCTATCAAGTCTTTCTCAAATAGCCCCTCTTTTCCAAGTAAACTCTGGTCATTTGAAGCCAATATCAAATAATCCATCCTGAAGGATGTTGTCAGAGAATAATTTCACCAGAATTTTCAGCAGAGGTAGCAATACAATTAAAGTTTCCATCTATCAGCCAACAAGAAGCCATAATATTACTGATATTTTGCAAAGAAGACCAAAGTTCCCTTCTAT
>NW_018220415.1:1429-3700 GCF_001263595.1 Phalaenopsis equestris
ATTTTACACAAAGAGAGCATATATATATATATATATATATATATATATATGTATATATAAAGGAGCATTATTCATCTCCCTACACATTAATTAAAATAAAGGATACATAATTTGGTGGTAAAAGGATTCCTTTACTAGAAAAAAAAAATACATGAACTCACTCAATATAAGGGATCCCCCACCATTTACAACTCTACCCGACAAACAAATAAAATATATCTAAAAAACCCAAATTCAGACCAAACCAATACAAGTATATGCCAAAATAAAAAAAAAAATTAAAACCCAACATAAAACCAGAGATACCAAGGTTCGTAAATAGTTACTTTATGTATTCTGTCCAAGCCTTCCATCCTGCAAAGCAAACAAATATACTCCATATGCTTGAATTATTAGATAAGCCCTTCAATAAATCCTCCACATTAAATCTTCAAGTTTTACATTTTCTGTAACCCAATAAAAAATTTTGTTCACATAATAACTTTCCATAAAATATCGGTCCTTCAATGGCTTTAATTCCATAAAAACAAAACACAACTAATAAATGGTACAACAGTTATATAGCAAATCACGGCAGCCCTTTCATATTTCCAACTTAAGGCCATAAATTCCTTGCCAAATTTGCATCAAAACCAAAATTTGATGAATCCCATGCCAAAAATACAACAAATAAAACCAAAATTTGTCCAAAATTAAATAGGCTTCTCCCTAGCCTAAAAGAAAAATTACCACAAAAATTTCCTAAAAGCCTTTAATTACTCCCACGCCAAAAATACATTAAGGCTAAATCGAGAGATATGTAACCACAGAATATAATCCACCCACCTAAGAGAAAAATTACCACAAAAAATTTCCTAAAAGCCTTTAATTACTCCCACGCCAAAAATACATTAAGGCTAAATCGAGAGATATGTAACCACAGAATATAATCCACCCATCAGATAGCATTCATTGCAAATTTCATGAAGCATTAATTATCATATATATACAATGGGAAGAAAATCAAAGAGAAAAAACTGATGGTAAATCTCCACCAGCTTAACACAAATAGGATCCATATATTTATCATCAATAAATATCCACAACCACTTAACACCGTAGCTTTAATCATGCCTTCGAAGCAACAATTGAACCCTCTTAACATGCAATAAAACCTAGAGAGCCATCCCATTCAAAATAAATTCCTTGAATCTATACTAAAAGACCCACGAAAAACAAAATATCCAAACAAAAACTTGAGATAAATTTCCTCATGGCCTAACATAAGGCAAATCCATAGAGTCCCCACTAAAAAGATATTTTAGATGATTCCCTGGTGAGACACTAACTTATAAACTTTCCTCCATTTTACCCCTTCCAGCCAGCCAATCCAACGGACAATTTCCCTCCCTTATGATATGAGACAAAACAATAGAAATATTAGACTTATGAATAAGCTCTATTATTCTATTCCAAATTACCATGACATTCCATTTAGGTATATTAATCATATCAAACTCCTTATAGAGATTAAACGAATCAGTCTCTATAATAAGATTAGAGAATTTAAAAGCTATAGCCACCTGCAAAGAGAGTAAAAAAGACTAGCATTCTGCTTCAAAAGGGGATGAAGCAATAATCGGAGAAGCAAAGAAACATCTGCACAAGCCTAAATTTTCTCTAAACACACCACCAACTCTAGTAGCCTTAGAAGTCCAACTTCCATCAATATTCACTTTGATCCAGCCAATAGGAAGGGGTTGCCACTTAACAATAGTGGCCATCCTACCCACCTTTGGATAGTGTACATCTGCATTCTACCCCAAATTTTGACAAGCTCAAAATAAATAAGCAAGAATACAAGTAACCATATTAGATGGAAGCATACCTAGATTTTGATATTTATGATCATTCCTTGACACCCAAATAAACAAAATCAACAATAAAGGGAAGCTAGCTAATTTGGGATCCATTATATCTGCAGCCCTCCACTTGAATAGGTAGCTTTTGATATCATTACAATCACACTAATTAATGTGAAAATGTTTTTTTCCCAATTTATTCCAAATTTCTTTAGCATAAGAACACTGGAAAAAATGATGCTCCATCGATTCCTCTTCCTTATTACATAACTGACATTGTGAAGCAATTTCAAACCTTTAAGTTTAAGAATATCATCAAGCGGGAGCATATTAAGAAAAAATCTCCATGAGAAAAAAGAGATAGAGGGAGTTAGAAAAGTATTCCAAATAAATTCCCCCCACCGCATTTTTTCTTGAATATATATATATA
>NW_018220415.1:3735-6906 GCF_001263595.1 Phalaenopsis equestris
TATATATTTGAATATAATAGCTTCGAAGGAGAAATATTATAAGATGTTTTCCAAATGGGAGTGTCTTTGCCCTGTTTCTGATAGGAATCTTAGAGACAAAATCAGTTCTATCCCCAATAAGAGACCTTAATTTATTAACATCCCAATTTCTGTCCAACCAAACATCGGAGATATTCAAAATCTTATTCTAAGGAGAAGTAATAGTTGGAACCGTATCCCTTAAGCCCCAATTATCATTCCAAAAGGAAATATTACTTTCACCCACATCCCAAAATATGAATTTGCTTGCGACCTCTCTAGCTTTTAAAATAACTTTCCAGCTTTAGAATCCCCCCACTTTCCATTGGACTGTAGCCGGATTTGAATTATTACAATATTTATTATGAATAAAGCGCACCCATAATGAAGTCTTAGCATGGAATTTGAACCATAAATTGCACATACTAATGTCAGAGATTTGCTTCAAACTCTTTAAACTAACACCCACAGCTGCAATAGGCTTGGCAACTTTATCAAAGGACACCCAATGCTTTCTAGATTATTTACCTGACCACTGAAAATGGTTAAATAATCTTTCCAAATGGATCTGAGTTCTTTTCCTAGGATTCAAGATTTGAAAAGCATATAAAGGGATACTTAATAGAACATTTCTTAAGAGGGTAATGCGACCTCCATTAGATAGGAAATTATTACTCCAATCATTAATTCTGTTTTTTTATCTTATCCACCACTTCATCTAATTGTATTTTCTTTCGACGGAACTTAATCAAATTCACACCCAAAATTTTCAGGGGCAAGGAGGAAGCATGAAACCCAGTATAATTATTACTCCAACTCACAATAGAGCTTGAAACTAATTTCCCAAAATACATATTGCATTTTTCTTTGTTGAAAACCAGACTAGAATTATCTTGAAAGGTATCCAGTACTTGCATAAGAGCTTTAATGGTTGATTTACTGGCATAACTGAAAATTATGGCATCATCAACATACGTCAAATGGCTAACCATAATAGAAGATTTATGTGAGAATTGAGTATAAGGTTTATTCACCTGCAAATTTTTAATTAACCTGGAGAAATAATTAAAAGCAAGAACAAAATTTATCGGGGATAAAGGATCTCCCTTTTTAATTCCCCTAGTTCCAGAAAAGAAACCATAAGAATCTCCATTAACTAGAAAAAAAATAATTATTATTCATTAACAATCAACGAAAAAGGAAGAAAAAATTATTATGAAATCCTCTAGCCCGCAAGATATTAATTATGAAATCTCAGATGATAGTATGATAAGCATTCTTAATATCAAGTTTGAGAATCATATTACCCCCATGAAAGTTTTTATCCAGATCTTCCATCTTCTCTTGCGCTAGAAGAATGTTATCAGTTATCTCCCTCCCTTTAATGAATGCTGATTGATGCATAGCGATAATATTATTCAGCATAGGTTGTAATCTATTGAAAACCAGTTTGCTAATAACTTTAGAGATCACAGAAGTGAGAGAAATAGGTCATAATTTATCCCATCAAGATTTTTCATTCCCCTGAGGAATAAGAACAATAAGCAAAGATGTAAAATATTTCCCAGGTTCATCCCCCTGAAAAAAACTTTGAATATCTTTAACCACATATTTTTTAATAATCTCCCAACTCGTTACATAGAAAGCAGCAACGAAACCATCATGCCCAAAATATTTGTTATTATTAATTTCCTTAAACACCATAAAAATTTCGTGCTCTGTTGGATTATTAGAAATATCAATTTTAGAAGTATATTCCCTTTCACCTTCAAACAATTCAGAAACAATAGGGCGAGCCTAAAGGGAAGAATAAAATTTGTAAAATACTCCACCGCATTGTTGCCAATGTCATCCTTATCAGTGAGACTCCTCCCATCAGTAGTATTAATACTTAAAATAGTATTCAAATTCATTTTATGTTTAATAGCAGCGTGTAAAAATTTAGTATTGTGATCAGCGCTAGTAAAAAAAATGTCATTAGCTTTTTGTTGTAAGAACTCCTCTTCCAGATTAATCTCTTCTAACAGTTTGTTATGGGCTTGGGCCAACGCCTATTGCAGATTACAAATGACCCAATCTTCCAAGCTATCGACCACCTTTTGAGCCTCTTTGACTCTATTGTGAATATTACCAAAATGCATAACATTCCACTTTCTTAAATTTGCAGCTACCTGTTTGTGTAGTTGCCATAAAACATACCAAGGATTACCTACACCATTAGTTTGCCAGGCCTATTTCACTGTGCTTAGAAAAGTATCGTGAGTAGTCCAAATGTTCAAAAATTTAAAATGATATTTAACGGGTTTAGTAGTAAAAGTAAATGACAGCATAATGGGATTATGATCCGACCCCACATATGTTGCACTTTAGAGACATAAAAATAGTTGAGGAGATGTTGATTACCAAAAAAATGATCCAGAAGTTGAAAAAGAGGACCCCTCCTCCACGTGAAAGGGTACCCATGAAACCAAGATCAAAGAGACCCGCTCCAACAATTTTATCACAAAATTGATTTATAAGATTAAGGTTTCCACCTCCGCCTCCTATCATTTCAAAAGAGTTCACATTCATATTGAAATCCCCTCCAACAAACCAAATTTCAATAATATTATCACTCATAGCCGCCAAAGTATCCCAAAGATAGTTTTTTTTTAAAGAAGTGTGCTAGCATAAAGAAGGTGGCCCAGGAGATGAAGGAATCCATTTTAAAGTAAACCAAAATAAATTGCTCCTCATTTTGTACTATGTTAAGCTCAATGGTTTTTTTCTAAAAGATCCAAATCTTATTATTGGTGTTACATAAATGATTGTATTGCTTAAACTTTACTTTCTGATGATGCACTCCTTATTTATAGATAGCAGAGGTTCTAAGATAGCAAAAATAGTCAGATTGTGGACCTTGCTTAGATGTTTAATTCTATTAAAGGAGGTTGGGTCCGCCACTCCCTTAATATTCCACACCATAATATTAATCATTAAACCTCAACACACCCCATCTAGTAGAACTAGGAAGGGTAGTGAATTGTTCCCCATCAGAATGTGATTTTCCATCAATAATTATATTATCCTTATTCAAATGTAACAATTCTTTTTTCCTTTCTATTTTCTTTCTACTAGCTTATCTATTTTTTAATATATATATATATATATATA
>NW_018220415.1:6964-15867 GCF_001263595.1 Phalaenopsis equestris
ATATGCTACAATGGTGGCGGCTAGCTTCTCTGGTGCTCTGCTAGGGTTTCGGCAGAATGGTTCTACTAGCTGTTGCTAATGCTCTAGCCTGAGCTGCTATCTCAAGATTTACTGGATTTTTCTCCTTACATCTCTGGATTCTTCAAGTTCTACTTTTCTCTAGCTCTTTCTCTCTTCCCGGGCATCTGTTATTCAAATTATTACTGTTCTATTGCTTAGCTCCACTTTTGTTGTTTGGTTTTTTATTTTTGAATCTTGGGGTTTGTCTTTGCTGGTTCATTTACTTACTCTACTGTCCAATCAGCTTCTCTTTTGCTCTGACTTGATTGTTGCATCTGTAATTTTGGCTCTCTGACAAATCCTATGTTGTGGTGGGTTTTCAGTAATGATTGATCCAAATGTTATTGACCTTGCTACTAATATTCAATGGACTAAGGCCACTTTTGCTTACATTGTTTGGAAAGGCTTTGAAAATGTCCAAAACCCTGATGACCTAGTCTTCCCTCAAGAGTACAATGAGGGAAATGACCCTCTTTTCAAACCTATTTGCAAGAAAAGAGAAAAAAATGGGAAGATGGCTATCTTTTATACTGAGGAGGACATCAATGGCCTTACTGAGAGCTATAAGTTCTCATTAATTGACAGATTTCAACTTGGTCATCCTAGAATGGTATTCATGAGAAGATTCTTTAATGGACTAAAATTCAAAGGAGCTTGGAAAGTGGGGCTTCTTGATGGGAGGCACATACTCATCAACCTAACAAGCGAAGAAGATTATGCCAGAATATTCTCAAAACAATCCGTATTAATTGAAGGTATCTCAATGAAGTAATTAAAGTGGACACCAAATTTTGACCCTAGTAAAGAATTGCCAAATGTCCTCATTTGGTTTAAGTTACCAGGGCTTAAACTCCACTTCTTCAATCATAAAGTACTTTTCAACATTGGCAAAGCTTTGGGCAGACCATTGAAGTTGGATGCTCCCAACTTTAATTTATCAAGGCCATATGTTGCTAGAATCTTGATTGAAAGAGACATTACCCTACCAGCTGTGGAGGAAATTTGGTTGGGTACTGGGCATAATGGATAATGGCAGAAAATCATAGCTGATCAAAGACCATATTATTGCCACCATTGCAAAATGTTTGGCCACACTGTGAGAAATGCTTTAGGCTTCATCCTAATCTCAGAAGAAGGCTAGCTTCCAGATCTAATTCTTGGGAAAAAGAGGCCCAAGGATTTGAGATGTTAGCTGAGGATAGAACTGCAGCCCATGATTCTGAATTTGCTGGGGCAAGGACTCAGGAGGCTCCTTTATAGGAGTTAGCTGAGTTATCTCACAATATAGTTAAAAGTGTTGTTAATCCTAATAATTCTATGCAAACTGTTCCATTTCCTCTGGCTGAGCAACTTCACTGTACTACTATCCCAGCATCACCTCAAGTTGAACAGTTTCAATGTACTACAATTCAAACACCCCCTGTTGAAATTAGGGATACAGTCATTGATATTCCTTTGGAAGATCATTTGCTCTTGCATATGGCAAAAGATTTAGAAAGGGGCTGGCAAGTTCAAAAATAAAAAAAAAGAAGAAAATTCCCTAGAAATTAAAGAATCTCCTTCCTTCATCTTCTTCTCTGAAGGAAGACCTCATTCTCCCCACTAGCACAGTTAGGACTAGGAGGAGGGGAATGTCCACCTTAGTTGGAATGAATTTAATCTGTTGGAATGTTGGGGGATTAGCACATCCTAGATCCCTTAACCGAATTTTGGCACTTAATAAGATGTATAAACCTTGGATCATTGCAATCCTTGAACCTATGATATCTAAACATACCAACAAAATTGTGAGGAAATTCCCTAGATTCCAACTACTTGTTAACACTAACAAGAAAATTTGGTTGTTATGCAGGAAGGAAATTTAGTGAACTGTCATCAAGGATAGGGATAAATTTATACATTTGAAGCTTTATTTAAATAGTTATAATGGCTTTGCCACTTTTATATATGTTGGCTTCTCTTCCATAGCTAGACAGGTGCTCTGGGAACAGTTGCAAGACTTTAGCAATTCTATGAGGGATTTCTGGTTTGTTGGGGGTGATTTTAACTGTCTCTCTTCACCTAATGATAAGAAGGGTGGGAGATCTTCTGATTTCAATCTTATGCACTTCTTCAATGATAAAATCCAGTATGCTGGGCTATATGATTTGGGCTTTACTTATCATAAGTACACATGGAGAAGGGGGAGGATATGGGAGAGGTTGGATAGAATTTTGGTTAATGACATTTGGTTTAGAGATTTTCTCCACACATCTGTTCAACACCTTGCTATGAGTGGGTCTAACCATAGACCTTTACTTGTCAATATATCTGCTAACACTATTAAAAGTAAATCCAACTTCAGATATCTAAATATGTTGTCCATGCATAGTGATCTTTTAAATCAAGTCTCCCTAGCTTGGGCTGATGTACACTATCACAACCCGGGTATCAAACTCTGGCTCTTACATAAAAAAGTTGGTAAGCAGCTCTCCAAGTGGAACTGGGAAGTGGTGGGGAACATTGATAGCAAGGTTCTGGAGGCTAAAAAGAGCGTGCTGAACATAGAACATCTCCTACTCAATGGTTCTGGGACTGAAACTGATCTAAATTCTGCTAATGAACAACTTCTGGAAGCCATCTCTATGCAAGAGGATTTCTATGCTCAAAATGCTAATAGGATTAAATTTTATGATGGTGATAGAAATTCTAAATATTATCATGCCTGCATCAACTATAGGAGGAAATGCAATACTATTCACAAAATCACTATCAAGGATGGACAATTTATCACATCTGCTGAAGGTATAGCTTTGAATGTTGTTCAGTATTATCAAGAAGTTTTCAAGCAACCTCATGTCCCCAAGCCTTCCATTCAATGCACTCTTTTTGATAAGGAAAGGGAGTTCACTCAAAGCCTTTCACTCACTGATATACCTGATGAGAAGGAAATCTGGGATTCACTTAATTCTATTGATAGTTCTAAGGTTGCTGGACTAGATGGGTTCACTGCTGACTTCTATAAAAAGGCTTGGTTGATTGTGAAGGGAGATGTTATAGCAATAGTTCAAAGCTTTATCTGGGGTGCTGATCTCCCCAAATATTTCCTCTGCTCTACTATTACTTTGGTTCCCAAAGGAAAAACTTCTCATAAATGGGAAAATTTCATACATATCGGCCTTACTTCTATTATTTCAAAGATTATCAGCAAGTTTTTGGTTCATATATTACAACCTCACTTGAATCAACTTATCTGCAAGAATCAGACAACTTTTATCAATGGTAGAAGTATAGTGGACAATGTTCTTCTGGCACAAGAGTTGGTATTGGATCTTGACAGAATCACTAGATGAGGGAATATAATCTTCAAATTGGACATCAGAAAAGCCTAAGACACAATCAATTGGAACTTTATTCAACAAGTTCTCATTGCCAGAGGTTTTCCCCTTTCTTTTGTTTCTCTAATCAATAGATGGCTGAGAAACAATTTTCATTCAGTCTTTATTAATGGAAATTCACATGGCTTCTTTAGTGCATCCAGAGGTATTAAACAAGGCGATCCAGTCTCTCCTACCATCTTTATTTTGGTTTTTGACTACTTATCCAGAGTTTTGAATGAGATGGCAATTAGGAAACCCCTCTCCCTTTATAGTCATAGATCTTCCATTTTAATCAATCATTTGGCTTTTACTAATGATATTATTATCTTTTCCAAAGTTTCCAAACCTGTTGTTAGATCCTTTATACAGTGCTTGGAGAATTTTCAGGATATTTTTGGAATGAAATTGAATTTCCAGAAGTGCATTTCTATTTTTAGCAAACAATGTAAGAGTGAATTTAAGAACTGGGTCTCTGACTTAACTAGTTTTACCAACAACTGCCTTCATGTAAAAAATCTGGGGGAATTTCTTGTCAAAGGTAGAACTAAGAAATTTTAGTTTGATCATATCCTTGAAAAGATTCAAAGAAAACTTCAAGCTTGGGAGAATACTTATTTATCCAATGGGGGTAGGATTACTCTTTTGAAGAGTGTATTATCAACCATTCCTTCTTATCTATTACAAATGCATGTTATGAAAAAGGCTACTCAAAGACTTTTGGAAGGAATGTTCAATAAATTCTTGTGGGTTGGCCAAATGAAACAAAAACACTGCACCACTTGGGTTAAGGTTTGTAAACCTTTAAGGGAAGGAGGATTAGGCTTTAAGTCCTCCCCTAAAATAATGCACACTAACCTTTGTAAGCTCTGGATTAAATTCAGATCCCAGGACTCTCTTTAGGAAGAATTCCTAAGGGGTAAATACTGTAAACAGCAGCGTCCTAGTCATATATTTAATGGCTTGGGGGACTCTCCTATTTGGAAAAAGATGCCACAGGTTAGCGTGGAAGCTGAACAACTGTTTGTCTGGGAGATTGGTGATGGATTGGTAAATCTTTGGTGGAATAACCGGACTTTGGAAGGCAGCCTGCTTCAAGACCTCAATGCCCCAGCCTACCCCATGTTAGTTAAGGATCTATGGGAGAATGGCAATTGGAATCTGAAACCTATCCTTCCATTCTGCAACCCCTCTCAGCTCTCTAATATATAGAAAATCTCTACTGTCCAAGGGAAAAAGGATAGAATTGTGATTAAAAAGAACTTTTCTCAACCTACCCCTCTCCAACAAGTGGTGGATTGAGGTCATATGATTTGGAACAGGTTTCTTACTCCTTCCATGTCTTTCTTCATTTGGAACCTCTTCTCTAAACTGATTCCCACTGATGATATCTTAAAATTGAAGGGTCTTAGAGGTCCCTCCAGATATATTTTTTGTCTGTCTTAAAATTAAAGTGTCTTAGAGGTCCCTCGAGATGTATTTTTTGTCTGTCTGAGGAGGAGACCCTTGCTCACCTTTTCTTTGCCTGTCCTTGGGTACAACAAGTTTGGAATTTTGTTCTAGCAAAGCTTAATGTTCCTATCATGAACCTTTCATGGGATGTTTTTTATAATTGGTGGTCTGAGTGGAGGGGTGGTAAACTACAAGATATCCCTAATATTGTGGCTTGGTTTTTTTGGAGGTCTAGAAATTAGTTGAAGTATGATGCTACTCTCTTAGATGCCATGAAAGTGGGTCTGAATTGCATAGCTTATCTTCAGAAAATGTTTAAATTTAAAAAGATTAATGTTGTATTTGAGCTGACCTCTACTTCCAAACCTTCTATTACTAAAGTTCTTAAAATATGTTGGTCTCTCCCCCAAAATGGCTAGATAAAGGTCAACACTGATGGTAGTTACACTCCTCAACATGCAGGTATTGGTGGTGTCTTCAGGAATCACAAGGGGAAGTGCATTTTATATTTCCAGTCTCCTGCTGTGGCTGTGGATCCTCTTGGGACTGAATGTCTAGCTGTTTCTTTTTGGGCTCTCTATTTTGCTAAAGCCTGCAGTTTTAATTAACTGTGTGTTGAATCTAATTCCTTACTTCTTATCAACATCATCAAGGGTTCTTGTGATATCTCCTGGAACTTAATTTGCTAGATTTCTGGGATTCATCTTCTATTGAAGAATTGCTCCAAAATTTTCACTCATATACATAAAGAAGGTAATAGACCATCAAATTGGTTGGCTAGAAGGGGTCTCCACACAAAAGTCTCATTGGTTAGCAAGATGATTCCTACTTCACTAGCCTTCTTATTGCCTAGTGACATTCTTTCTCTCCCTTACATTAGATAGTCTTCCCCTTTTTTTGTTGTCTTTCCTTTTGAGAGGTTGCCTCTTTTCATAGGCCCTCTTCACCTGTTTGGAACTATTTTTTTTTTAATGGAATGGAACAATGCTCCTTATTATATATATATATATATATATATATATATATATATGATTACTTAAATAACCTGTGCTCTGCTAGGGTTTCTACGAGATGGATGGAGGAAGTGTTGAATGTGTAGATGTTCTTCAAGTTTTGCTAGACAAATCTTCTTGTTTGTTGTGTTATGAAGTGTTCTCCTCATTCTCCTTTGTTTTTACTAAGTTTACCCCTCTTCCCGGGCTTTTGGTTTTTAAATCTTACTGTTCCATTAAGAAAAGGTACTGTGGCTTTGCTATGGGTTCTTATTCACAGCTGGCTATTTCTAGTTTCTTCCTTGGTGGTTCTAATCTTTCTGGGTTGTTAGTTCATTTGAGTATTGGATTTTTGTGGAATTGCTGCTGTAGACTCTCTTGGATGTTTGCTGGCCCTCGCATTCTTCTTTGCTTTGGTGAACTAGTTTTTCTTTGCTCCTTTATTTTGCTAGTTTTTTTCTTTTTCTCGGGGTCCATTTGGAGTCCTGTTTTGTTTCTCTGGTTACTGATGGCCGACCCAAACACTTTGGATATGAATACTAATGTCCAGTGGTCAAAACCCAATTTTGCTGATATTGTGGGGAAGGGTTTTGATACCATTAAAAACTATGATGTGCTAGTTTTTTCACAAGCCTACCATGAAAGTGCTGATCCACTTTTTAAACCTATTGTCAGGAAAGAAGGAAAAATGACAATCTTTTATTCTGAAGAGGACATCCAAGGTTTAACTGATAAATGCAAGTTTTCTGTTATAGGGAAATTCCAATTGGGTCACCCCAAGATGGAGTCTATTTGAAAAAAATTTTGATAGTTTGAAATTCAATGGAGCTTGGAGGGTTGGGTTATTAGATGGTAGACACATCCTAATTAATTTATCCAGAGAAGAGGACTATGCAAGGATGTTCTCTAAACAGTCCATATTGATTGAAGGGATTACCATTACCATGAAGTTATTACCATGAAGTTACTTAAATGGACTCCAAACTTTTGACCCCAATAAAGAATTACCAATTGTTCCTATCTGGTTCAAAATGCCTGAACTCAAGCTCCATTTTTTCAATCACAAGGTGCTATTTATTATTGGCTTGGCACTAGGAAGACCTCTTAAGCTGGATGTGCCCACATTTAATCTATCCAGACCTTCAATGGCCAGGATCTTGGTGGAAAGGCACATTACTCTTTCTGCTGTGGAGGAAATATGGCTTGGTGCTGAACATAATGGCTATTGGCTGAAAATTATTGTTAAACAAAAACCATATTATTGCCACCATTGTAAAATATTTGGCCACACTAATAATAAATGTTTCAGGCTCCATCCTGGTCTGAGTAAAAGGCAGGAGGTTAATGGGGACAGGGAGGATAAGGGGAATATAGAGTAGAATGTCCAAAGTGGTTATTACTGATTATATGGTTTCCCCTGGTGCTGCAAAAGCAGTGGTGTCTCCAGGAAGGATTGATCTCAACACTAAAAATTGGGATGTTTTGTTGGGTGATAATTCTGTTGAGAGGGAAACCTTTGGGGTACAACCTCCAAATGTTTTCGCTGAAGCTATGATTAGTTATGAGCAAGTTAATAATCAGTTGTTGGCAACACAAACTAATGTGGAGGGGATTCAAGAGGTAGATTTGGTTCATCAATGGGATTTCTCTCGGGAAGACTGTTTAATTAATCAGATGAATGCAACTCTAAAAGAAGACTGGCATGTTAAAAAAGCTAAAAAGAAAAAGAAAACTACATAGGAGTTTAAAAACTTGGCTGCTATTCAATCCACAGGGGGGAGGGCCCATCTCAGAAGCTCTTGTTGGGGTTGGAACTAGGAGGGGGAAATCCATCTCTTTTGGTTGATGAAGTTTCTATGTTGGAATGTTAGGCGATTGGCTCATCCTAGATCCCTTAACATGTTACTTAATCTCAATAGGATGCATAAAATTTGGATTATTGCAATTTTGGAACCAATGGTGTCTAAACATATTCAGCAAATCACTAATAAGTTCTATGATTTTCATTTTTTTTCCAATATTAGTAATAAAATTTAGGTCTTTCATAGAAATGAGATCCATTGTGATATTAGCAGGGATCATGAGCAGTTCCTTCACTTGAAACTCTCAATGGGTGATTTTAGTAGCTTGGCCACTTTTATTTATGCTGGCTGCTCAACAGTGGAAAGGCAAGATTTATGGTGTCACTTGTTGGATATTGGCAGCAATCTCAACTCTTTTTGGATCGTGGGAGGAGATTTTAACTGTGTGGCATCCTCTACTGAAAAGAAGGGGGGTAGAAGTCCTAATCTAAATCTGATCAGCTTCTTCAATGAGAATATTCAGGAGGCTGGGCTGTTTGATTTGGGTTTTCTTGGTCCCAAATTTACTTGGAGGAGAGGTAAGGTTTGGGAAAGATTAGATAGAGTGTTGGTCAATGATATTTGGACGAAAGATTTTCTCCATACTTCTGTACAACACCTGAATATGAGTGGCTCTGACCACAGAACATTGCTAATAACTATTGTTGCATCCCCTACCAAGAATAGATCTTCTTTCAGGTATCTGAATATGTGGTCACTGCATAGTGATTTCCTTAATCAAGTTGCTTTAGCCTGGCAAGATTGCAATCATCTAAATCCTTAGGTGAAGCCTTGGTTGCTACACAAGAAAATGGGTAAAAAACTGTCTCAATGGAATTGGAGTGTGGTTGGTGATGTTAATGCTAGAGTTAAGACTGTTGAAGACTCTGTACTAAAGTGGGAGCAATTACTTGAATCTAATCATGAGGTGAGTAATGATTTGTTTAAAGCTAATGAAGACATAATGGATACCATCTCTATGCAGGAAGAATTCTATACACAGAAAGCTGCTAAGGTCAAATTCTGTGAGGGTGACAAGAATTCTAAATTTTTCCATGCATGTATTAACTATAGGAGAAGAAGCAATAATATTCATAAGATTCAATGGGGTTTGGCTTCATAATGCTGATTGTATTGCCTTTAGTGCTATGAATTATTTTAAAGAAATGTCTACCCAACCTCTTTTGGAAAAGGGTCCTATC
>NW_018220415.1:15928-18200 GCF_001263595.1 Phalaenopsis equestris
AGTATTTCACTTCATCTACTATTACCTTAATTCCTAAGGATAAAGCCAAGTTTAAATGGAAACATTTCAGACCCATTAGCCTGAATTCTATTACTCCAAAGGTCATTAGCAAATTAATTGCAAGTAGATTACAACCTCATCTCAGCCACATTATTAGTGAAAATCAAACTACCTTTGTACAAGGTAGAAGCATAGTGGACAATGTTCTTTTAGCTCAGGAGCTGGTTTTGGATCTGGATAGACAGTGCAGAGGGGGTAATATTATCTTCAAACTGGATATCTAGAAGGCATATGACACTATTAGATAGGACTTTATTGAGGAGGTTCTCACTGCTAGAGGCTTCACTCCTTTTCTCTCTATTATTTGTAGATGGTTGTCTAACAATTATCAAT
Organism: Phalaenopsis equestris; assembly: GCF_001263595.1. Lineage (NCBI taxonomy): Eukaryota > Viridiplantae > Streptophyta > Magnoliopsida > Asparagales > Orchidaceae > Phalaenopsis > Phalaenopsis equestris. The sequence goes on from NW_018220415.1 coordinate 16,322, forward strand.
CAGTATTTGTTAATGGATGTTCTCATGGGATCTTCAGTGCTTCCAGAAGCATTAAGCAAGGTGATCCCCTTTCTCCTTCAACCTTTATTATAGCTCTTGATTATCTTTCTAGATTGTTAAATCAGGTTGCTGTTGAAGAACCACATTCCCTTTACAGTCACAGATCTAATATGCTTATTAATCACCTTGCTTTTGCTGATGATATTATTGTTTTTTCTAAAGCTACTAAGCCTACTGTTAGATCTATATTTAAATACTTAGAACATTTCCAAAGAAGTTCTGACATGGTTTTGAATATCCAGAAATGTGTAGCTGTACTTAGTCAGAAGGTTAAGCCTGTTATGAAGAATTGGATTTCTGATTTCACTGGTTTTAGTGTTGGTCAACTTCCAATCAAATATCTAGGTGCTTTGATTATTAAAGGCAGATCAAAACAAGTTCAGTTTGATCATATTGTGGAAAGAATTCAAGACAAACTCCAATGTTGGGTCAACTCTTATTTCTCAAATGGTGGAAGAGTTACTCTTCTCAAAAGTGTTTTATCTTCTCTCCTTGCTTATTTGTTGCAAATGAAAGTATGAAGAAATCTACACAGAAGAGTCTGGATAAACTTTTTAATAGGTTCCTGTGGTCTAGACAAAGGAAGCAATTGTATTGGACTAGCTAGAGTAAGGCGTGTAAGGCTACAAAAGTTGGGGGACTGGGCTTCAAAAGTTTTCCTCATAATATACATGTTAATCTTTGTAAACCATGGATAAAGTTTAGATCTCAAAACTCCCTCTGGTCTAGATTTATGATGGGCAAATATTGCAGACACATCCACCCCAGTCAAGTTGAAAGGAAAATGGGTGATTCTATTATTTGGGCCAAGATGCTAAAAATTAGGGATGAGGCTGAAAAACTTTTCTTTTGGGAAGTGGGGAAGGGTAAAGTTAATTTCTCGCTAGATAATTGGCTTATGGATGGGAATATGTGTTTGATACTGGCTCCTCATACATGCCTAATGTTTCTACCCAGGTGGCTGACTTTTGGGTGAATGGGGGGTGGAATGTAGAGGCAAAATATAGAGGCACTCCATGCTGTTTGTGAACCCTCTTAGCTCTCTAGAATTCAAAAAAATTACATTAACCCCTCAAAAAAAGATAGAGTGGTGGTAAAAAAGGGACATTCATAGACAATATCTGCCATCATTAGTGAGTTGAGGTGGAGTGGGGCACAAGAGTATGGAGCAAATTTCTATCTCCATCTATGCCTTTTTTCTGCTGGAGACTCTTCCAGAAACTCCTCCCTACTGATAATATTCTGAAATTGAAGGGCCTTAGGGGGGCATCTTGGTGTGTTTTATGTAAACAGGAGGAGGAATTTGTAAATCATATTTTCTCCAAACGCTCCACTGTGCAATTGATCTGGGAGAATTTCTTAAGTCAGGCTTTGTTATCAGTTCTGAACCTGTCCTTGAACCTGTCCTGGGGGAACTTTTATCAGTGTTGTCTGGACTGGCTGGATAGAAAACTATTTATGTTGCCTTGCATTGTGGTTTGGTTTGTTTGGATGGCTAGGAACAAAATGAAGTTTGAGGAGGCTGAGGTTGGGGTAAAAAATGTGGCTAATCAATGTATTGCTTATGTATAGAAACTCATTAAGTTTAAGAATTTCCCTCAGATATTCTCTCAGGATATTCAGAACACCTCCAACCCTATTATGCCTATACTGGTGAAGTGGTTATCTCCACAGCAAGGATGGGTCAAGGTTAATATTGATGGCAGTTTTCTTCATCCCCATGCTGGTATGGGTGGTGTCTTTAGGGATTATGGAGGTGTTTGTCTGCTCTACTTCCAATCTCATACCTTTGCCAAAGACCCATTAGAAGCTGAAACTT
>NW_018220416.1:0-429 GCF_001263595.1 Phalaenopsis equestris
AATTTATAAAATAAGGAAGTTGAGGCATTTGAAAGTGTGCTTAAAATTTTGACAAGTGCTTAAAAAGGGAGAGATTTTTCAGGCACCAAAAATTTACTTTATCCTTTTTGTTTAGTTTTATTTTGAGAGTCAAGATTGTTGTAAAAGAGAAGAGATTCAAAGGAACTTCAAGAGTTTGGTGGAGAATTTGAAATAAGTTTTTATCTTTTGTTTTGAACTACTTTTGGTTTTAATTGAGATTTCATTTTGGTTTGACAATGATTTCTACTTTTAAACTAAAGTGTGGTTTTATTTTTTCCATGGATTCTGAGTAGTTTTTTTTATCTTTCTCCTTAAAATGATAAGTAATTAAAGTGTTAGATGAAAGTTGTGGAGAATATTAATCTTTAATGTTGGAAGAAGTTGTGATGATTTAATTCTATGTACTTC
>NW_018220416.1:494-779 GCF_001263595.1 Phalaenopsis equestris
TATTGTCTCAGTCAACAATTGGAAAGAATCACATGAGGTTGTATGAGTGAGAATGTAATTCATATGATTTAGTGCAAAAAATTAGGAAAATAATCATTGAAGGGTGTAGAGTTAGAGGACTTTAAAGTGACAAGTTAAATGCCCCAACTTGGTTTATTGTTTTAGGTTCTGATACGAGATGTTAGCCCCCGGGTGGAGGGAATCGAAGGAACTCTAGAGTGAGAGCTGGTATCTTCTCTGTCTAGCCGACCTTCGGAACTATTCAAACTTTAAATTAACCAATGT
>NW_018220417.1:0-20024 GCF_001263595.1 Phalaenopsis equestris
TATAAATAGCTATAAATTTTGTTGCTCAAGAAGGTTTTATTGACTTGGGTTGATTATTTGTTTATGGCGGCAATTATAAGTTGATTTTAACAAATAGAAAATTTTGCACCCTATTACAACTTATAAGTTTGGGGGAACAGAGAGAGCTAGAGGAAGGGGAGATCAGGAGGAGGCAGTCGAACCTGCTCTTAGAAAAGGAAAGATTCAGGTAATCCAAATCGGGAAGTCAGTGAAGCAACAAACAAAGAAGAAAAGGAGAAAAATTTTGGTGAAACGTTCTGTGCTTATAAAATTAACTTTTTGTATCAAGATCTAGTGTTGACTCTAAATTAAAGGCAATTGGCCAAGGAATCTTCGAGCTTCTATGGATCAAGATTATACTCGATGATTTGAAAGTCAACTGGGAAAAACTTATAACGATATATCGTGACAATAAATCTGCCATTAACATTGCTTACAATTCTATACAACCTGATGGCATCACTTATATTGAAGTAAATAGGCATTTTATAAAAGAAAAAAAAAAGAAAGTAAATTGATTTGCACTCCATATCTTCCAAGAGGAAAATAGCTTACTGACGTATTTACCAAATGACTAAGTGACCTTGCAATCAAGAAAAAATATAAGCAAATTTGGAATGATAGATCTCTACTATCCAATCTAAGGGAGAGCACTGAAGGGCTGTCAAATAAAAAAGGGCTAGATAAGGAAAATTAAAGGCCAGAGATTCATTGTTAATAAGGAAATACCTCTCGCACGAAGTCATAGATAAAAGAAAAGCAAGAGCCTATGGATTGCTCCATTGACATCAATTGACAATCTCTAAATAATCAAATGATAGATGACTAAAGATGATTTTTATTTTTATTATGGTAATTATTTATTTCTTTTTTTATTCTTTCTATATATTATGGTATATAAATACCTCTCGAAAGAGTAACACTCCAAGCTTTCCTAGGTATTTCTCTTTCTACAATATTACTATCATTTTTTTTTCATTTTTTTCATCTTTGAACAATGGGACTAATTATGGTTTATTTTGTTTATCAATCTCTAGTACTCTTCTTATTTCATAGTTAAATAAAATTAGTTTTGCAAGTTGCCTATTTTAATAATTTAGGCAGGTGATTGTGAAGTTTAAACTGTTGTTCATGTTTTGGTTTTTGAGATTACGCATCCATTCTTTCTGCATTATAATGAATTTTTGTTCTTCAGTTTCTGATCGTAATCTAAAGCAGCTGAAGGACTGAAGTACTACGATCTTGTTGAAGGGAAGGGTCAAATAGTTGAAAGGGGTGTTTTGGTCAAGGTCAATTTAAAATGAAGAACTTAACCTTCTCTTGCCGTGTTTTGTTTTATTTTTCTAGGACATTGATCCAGATGAATTTTGTATTCATTACAGGTGCATTTTGACTGTGTCTACCGTGGCATCACAGTTGTGTCCAGTCGAGAATCTAAACTTCTAGCTGGAAACCGTATTATCGCACAGGTTTGCAAAACTTATTTGGATTGGCTTATCGACTATATGGACATTACTTTTTTTCTGCTTATTTTTATATGACAAGTAATTACTCCATAATACTCATTGCACGACATTTAAGATCTTATCAGAACTGAAATGTTACCAAATATTTGAAGCCACTCGTCCATATTTTGATTATCAAGAAACTTGTCGGAAAATACAGAGTGGTCATATAAAAATGGAAGGGATTAATTTTGAATCTCTGTGCAATATTATTATCGAAAGTTATTTCTTGAAGTGCCAAGAAATATGGCTCTAGGAAAACACGCGAGCCTTCATTTATTTTAAGTAGTCCTTGATATATTTTTAGGATTGGGGTTTATTGTAATTTTGTTACTTTTCTTGATATTTATGTTTGTACTTGACTCTTTTTCCAAAATTTTGGGACCATTTGCAATCTTGCTCAAAGAAGCTTATTCTGATGCTAGATTTCTTCAAATGCTTGAAGCATTCTTAAGACAAGAATCAATATTCGGTAATAATATTTCTCGAGTATAAGGCAGGAACGGGGTAGTAGTAAGTTGCCTTTTATGCATTAAAAAGATTGCATTAAAGAGATTCTAAGTTCAAATCATGGAAACAAATTTTTTTATAAATCATAAGGCTATGTATGATAATCCCTCGTCATATCCAACATTTGTTCGGTACGGGCTTCGAAAATCTGCCTCCTACTCTTTTGAAAGACTATTCCTAATCAAATTTTAATTGTGACTGCTGTATTAAGAGTTTGTCTGTGGGCAAATTTCTTACAATTTTGCTTTTCACACAATATTTATGATTGTGTTTGGCTGCAGATTTCTTGTTGCTTCTTCAAAATTACTGTGATGAAATAGTTTTTTATAACCAAATTCATTAAGTTGTGGTAGTTGTTAAACAAATTATTATGTTAGAAGGGAAACATTTTATGATGCTGATTAACGGAATTAAAAATAAATTTTTTTAAATAATTTGGCAATAGCTTTTAATGACAATGACCTGCTCAAATGGAGCCTGAATATGTAATATTTTTAAAATTTAAATTTTACATCTCTGGTTATGTGAAACCTTGACTATTTCAAGAGGAATGTAAGTAATTGTAACTCACTAATTGGTAAATACAAAATGTTCTTTCCTAAATAAAAAGGTTGGGGATTGCAATTGAATGCCAACCAAAATTTGTGCACTGATTCTGATATTTAATTTTCTGCCTGCTTTTTTTCTGCTATTAGAAACGTCATTTTATTTTCCTCTCTACCTTAAATTTTAGACTATTAATCAATACTTTCTTTGACTAGCCTTACGAGTTTAAGGTTGGTTCTCCGCCAGGAAAAGAAAGGAAGCGTGAATTTATTGATAATGCCAATGGGCTCTATTCAACTCAGGCTGCACCGAAACCTCCACCGGCTATGTATACAATAACTGAAGGGATGAGAGTTGGGGGAAAGGTATGTTTATATCCATTTTCTTCAATGTTATTTTTTATATATTATCTTTGATATCACAATCCTATGTCAATATGTGAAAAACGTCATGCAAAGCTAGGGGTTAGACATTATGAATCTATTTTTCCCAAATTTTTCAGTTTGTGGGAGCCTTTGTGTTTTGTATGTTTGCTAATTTGTAGGATTGTTGTGGTCTTAAAGTTATTATAAGGGATTTATTGATTCAATGTCATCTGCTACAAAATATCATATTATTAACAAGTTTTGTCGATTAGATTGGGTGATATTTGTGTATTAAAATGAGGTAAATGTTATTTAACTTTTATATTGATAACATCTAAATGTCGATTAAATTTTTCACTATTGAGATGCTAAACTATTTAGTGGCTAAAATAATGATAATAAAAAAATATTTTTTTACCATTGTTTCCTGCCATTGTCACTATTTTTTAGCCCTATCCCAACTATTTGGACTAAGTCTGATCTCCATTCATTCATGTTGAATATTGATTAAGATATTAGATATTAGCCATATTATTTAAAACAGTTCTATCATCACAACTTTGTTTTTGTAAAATCTCCCATATAAAGATGAAATCAGATTCTCAAACATCAAGGCTTCTTTAGGTGGGGACGGGTTGACTGTCGTTAAAAACAACATAGTTATGTATTCTTATGATGGAGCAATCTTGGGATGGGCGGCCTCTCAAAAAATGATATTGAGAAGACAAGATCACGAGAAAATTAAATTAAACAGATAGTATATGGATTGTTCAGAATCCAAATTATTATAGTTCATCCATCATTTTTCTAATCCTTCAATATTAATTTTATCTAGTTAATTAAGTGGCACAGTTTCTATTATTTTTTGTACATGCCCAACTCATTTATTTTAGTTCAAAGGAAGATTTACATACATACCACTGAATTACTATGTATTTACATATCTAACATCTATACTTCAATTTTTACGGATATATATGCCATCATATATACACATGCAAATGTCTATTTCACTTTTTACAAGTCAAGATAACGATATTTTTAAACATTGAAATCAAAGAGCTTTGCAAACATTGATATTTTTGGGCATATAAATTAGTATACGTAAATACATTGGAATTGGGTGGTATGTATGTAAATGCCTTATTTAAATTATGTCATATTCAATAGTAGCTCTATGTTTCATCTAATATAATCATTCACTAAACTACAGCTCCTAATTTTGCCACTTGTTTGTCTTAACATACTTATTTTTGTCATGCTTAATTGAAATATCAGTAACTTTTTATTGCACAATATTTAGATTTACATAACATTATTGCCTAATTATAATTTTTTAAGTTTACTTTTAACTCTCAATGATATCTCCTTATTGCGCAATACTTCTAAAGCATTTTTTCCTTATTTTAATAATGCAATTTTAACTTTAGAAATGGCATCATTATCTATATTTATATTCCTCTGCACAATAAATCCAAGATATTTAAGTATTTCACATATATGTTATCCTATCTTAAATATATTTAATAAAAGTTGTTCATATTATTCTCATTAAAATTATAAATAATATGCTCACGATTTGTTTTATTGTTTCTAACTTTTTTATGTGTTAAACATTTTCTTCGTTATATAATTTTTCACTTATTTCAATAGATGTCTCACATATTAAAACTATATTATCTACAAAAAACATACACTATAACTTCTCATTTTTAATATTTTTTATAAGCATCTTTTTTATAATTAATACATAAATTGTTGGCGAGCCATCAGATAGATTAGGTCTGAATAAAGAAAATTAGATATTACAGGTTCATTGCTTATAAGGAAATATCTCTTCCACGAATTCATTTCTTCTTAGGAAAAACCTTTCACATATATTTATATACAATAGAGGAAAGAAAGTTCCCACAGCTTGCTCCCTTAGCAATCTGGAAATAATCAATTCACATATAGTTAAAGGCAATTTTTATGTTTGTTATTTTAGCTATTTAGTTTCTTTTTTATATATGTAGTTTTGTATGTAAATATCCTTTGAAAGTATGAACAAACTAAAAGTTTTTGAGCTACTTATTCTTTCACATGGTTTCATAGCATTGTTAACTTTCACTCTCACCACTCTTTCTTGAATCTCTTTCTAGTCGGAATTTTTCTTTCCCTCTGATTATGTCTGTGGAAATATCTCTTCCACGGATTCATTGTGTATGAGGAAAGGCCTTTCGCTTATATTTCTGTACAAAAAAATTGAATGAAAGAGCCCAGGAATTACTCCCTTAGCAATCTCTAAATAATCAAACGACATATAGTTAAAAGCAATTTTTATGTTTGTATTGTAATTATTTATTTTTATTTTTATATATATATGTAGTTTTTTATCCAAATATCCATTAAAAAATGGACAAGCTTAAAAGCTTTTTAGCCACCACTTCTCCTACATGGTATGAGAGAAGGGTTAGGGTTCTCTGCTTCCACTTTCATTCTCACCTTTCTTTCTTGAATCTCTTTCTAGTCGGAATTCTTCTTTTCCTATCATTATGTTTGTTTCTTTGACTTCCCTTCCAAGTAGTAGACCATCAGGAATGGCAAAAATTAGACTAAGTGAGAATTCCAAAGACTTTGAGCTCCATGTTGTTTAAACGGGAGAAGTTATTTGAAATGGTCCCCAATTGTGAAGACCTTTTTGAAAATAAAGTGAAAGATTCAATACCTTGTGGATCTACCTCTAAATTTAGAAGACCCGAAGCGTATACTTTAAGAAGGAATGAACTCTATGATCATGTCATAATTGTGAAATATCATAATGCCAAAATCAATGAGACATACATTTTCTTATCTATCACCAAAAAAAAAAGTGGGATGCCATCAAATAAAGTCAAAGATGTTGTACTTATTTACGAGATCAAAATGAAACTTTCCAACACTAAGGAACATAAATTTACGGTCATTGAATATTTTAATCCCATGAAGGTTTATTAGTCTGAATTAGATTATTATTGAGATCTCAAGAGGAATTCTCAAACAATTTATGGAAAGATAAGAAATATTTGAATTTCTTGTAGACTTAATAATGATTTCGATTTAGTTTAAGTCCAAACGTTAAATATAGAAAATATCCTTTATCTAAATGAAGTTTTTGCTCTTATATGAGCTGAAGAAGGAAGAAGAATCATGATGTTTAATAACTTCATCTCTTAAACATCTATCATGACGACCATTAAATCTCAAGATAAGGGATTTGCTGCTACATATTCTTCTCTCAAGGAAGAACAAAAAACTCCTCTAAAAAATAATCTTTGGTGCTACTATGGAAGAAAAGTGCATCTAGTAGAAATGCTTGAAATTTCACAGAAAGCCCTTAGACTATGAGGGAAACAAAGAAGGGAATAACAAATGATAAGCCTACCTCGTGGAAATAGATGGACTTAATTCGAAAGAAATTAATGAACTAAGAAATATTCTCAATTCCTTGGAAAAGCATTTTGTATCACACTCTCTTACTTAAAATGGTATGACTTCCAACTCTTATATTTAGTGCCTCAAATACACTTTCCCAATCCTCAATTTTCATTTCAGTCCTAATGAACATATGGGAAGTCTACAAGAATGTTAGTAAAATTACGATCTACAAGAATGAGTTCTTTAATATTATATGAAACTTACGATCTACAAGAATCCCAACTTCTTTGAAACTTACGATCTCTATCCCAATAATGGAAAAGTAAAATTAGTAGTTGGTTCTTTAATAATTGTATTGGGACAAGAAATTGTCCTTAATTTTCTCAAGTTTATCCTCAATAGCATATTACGTTGTAAAAATCAGTTTTAAAACCCTTTTAAAATTTTAATAAATAATAATAATAACAATAAATTCATAAACATATAATATTAATTGAATGGGGGTGTCTCTTCGTCTTTAGGAGTCGAAGAATGTTATCTTTCATTTCTAATGAGACAATAGAAGGGAAAAAGATAGAAGCGTGAGAAGAGAAGGAAGAGAGAAGCTATTAAATCCCGAATTTGGAGAAAGTAGAGGTCAATATTTGTGAAAACGATCAAAATAAATGAGGTAAATGTTAGGTTTTATTTATTTTAATTAATAAAGATTAACATATTAGGAAGTTCAGTTTGGAGGAAAAAGAACAAAGTTAAGACATTAAAAGTGAGTACTCATGTTCTTATATTTTAGTAATATTTTAGTTATTCTCGACCAAATGCATTTATTATTACTGTTATTTGTTATATTTATATCACTACATACCCATGATTTATGGTTCTATTAAAATTTTGTTCATATGTTTGGACTGACATTCAATATTATTTAAATTATCATAAATATTGAATGTTATACAAGTATATTGACTGTTATGCAAATGATAATGAAATAATTATTATTATATATTGATTTTCATAATATGTTTGCATGTGCATGCTTGGCTATGAAGTTTACCCATATATGGTACTAGCGGGGGAAAGCTAATGTACCCATGCATGTAAACGAAAAAGATTATTGATATTGATGTGTATTAATTGACATAATATTAGACGATGCTTCTGTAATGATTTTACATATATAAAATGATATAGACATGTTACTGATATGGTGAAACAAATTTAATATTATGAATTATCTTGAAAAATCATATCTGAAAAAGTAAATTGTCTCTTATTTTTATATCGATTTATAGTACCTCTGACTAACATGTATATCATTCTTTTTTTTGTTACATTACTGTAGTTTAAGAGTACGAGTACTAATTAGTTTGTTTAGTTTACTGTTGTTTTAAACTATCATTTCATATTTGAATTATTTGATTAAAAGATGATCACAAGAAGAGAAAACGTTTATAGAATATGTGAATAATCAGTAATGAGATAATTTTAAGTATACTGTTTTAATTTATTTATTAAAATTTTCAATAACTTGCATTCAACAAATCAAAATGATGTGGGCGCTAAAACATCGCTTTAGTGCGGCCTCTAAAACATCGCCTTGGTGCGGGCGCTGAACACGTGGGATTAGAAAACCCATGAACCATCGCGAAAGCAGGCGAAGAAGTGAAGGTGTCATGAAAGAGGGTGAAGCATGATCGTGATCTAGTAGGACTGTCGCCCTTCCTTTAGTGCCCCCTTCTTCATATAAGAAGTTCTATTGACTATATCTTTGGATTTTTCTTGCCTCCCCACCCCTTCCTTTTGTGTGGGAGTTTTCATTTTTATCTCTTTCATATTTTTCTTCAGTGGGAGTCTATAAATTGCAGTTTTTATTTGTAAGGGGTAGTTCTGAGCTTTGTTTCAGTGTGGAGTCCTTTTTCTTTTTGTTAGGGTTATATTTGACGACAGGTGGTGCTTCAGATGTATCATGTTTGAGATGGTGTTGTATCCCTACAATCTCTTCCTTTTCTTCTCTCGACTCTTCTCCTACCACTTCTCTAGCCGCTGGCCACCCCATCTCCCTGGACAACTCTGTCGCCACCTATACTCTCACCACAACCGGTTGTCTCGCCATCCAGTCCCCTCATTCCAACACCTGTACTCCTCCCCACAACCACATAGGTTGCCTAGCCCTCCAAGTCATCTACCCACATCCTGCCACCTCTTTCCTACAACAACCTTGTTGTCCAACTCACCTACAACTCCCCACCCAATCAACCACCTGGCCTTCCTAACCTTTCCTACCACCCCGCCGACGCCACCTCTGTTTTCGGATCTCTTTCTACAGCCCTAACTGAAGATTAGTTTATTATTGTATTTTCTTTTACCGCTTGAGTCATGTTGTAACCTTATTTCTATATTAATAAAAGATTGCTTTTGTGTTTCGTTGAATTCTAACTAGTTTTGGTATCATTTGGTATCAGAGATAGCATAATCCTATTCTTATTCTAAGGTTTCCTAGTATCCGCCCTACCAATATCACTTCTATCAATTTTTTTCTTTCTGATTCCCAACTCTAGTCATGCCACCGCGGAAAGATGCACCAAACTTGACCTGAGATGAGATTCAATGAGAAATATGTCGTCTGCAATGAAGATAGCAGAGCTGGATGATGAAAACCTGGAAGAGGTTACTATCGACCAAGATCAGGAGTGTCGAAGGAAGATAGGGACACAAAGATGAATTTGGAGGGCCCTTATGGACGTTAACGGGACTTTGGCATCAAGATGGACCTCCCAGAATTTGAGGGAGACGTGGATCTCGATGAATTTATCAACTGACTGCAATCAATCGAACAGATTTTCGAGTATAAAGACGTACAAGAGGACAAACGAGTCAAACTAGTTGTCATTAAACTAACGAAGAATGCCTCTTTATGATAAGAAAATCTTGAAAGACAGAGGAGAAGAGAAGATAGTCAAAGATAACTAAGTCGGGAAAGATGAAGAAGGCAATGCAGAAGATATATCTCCTACCCCAATATCGTTAGAACATGTTCCTAAAACTCACAAATTGCAACAACGAGATCTTTCAGTTGAAGAGTTCACAGCCTAGTTCGACCACTTGCAGCTGAAGTACGAGCTAACTGAGCCAGAGGAGTGTATGATAGCCAGATACCTGGGAGGTCTGAAGCCTGCCATTAGCAATGTGGTACAGCTTCAGCCATATCAGACGTTGGGGGATGTCCATACACTAGCCTTGAAGGTAGAGTGGCAGCAGAAGCAAAACAGGCAACAATCGTCCTTTAAACCACCATCTTAAGCTAAGCAACCATCTGCAAGTTCTACAGCCGACAAGGGTACCTCGGGAGAAAATAACAAAATCGGACAAGGAACTAATAAGACAGATCAAAGTGGGAAGAAATAAGAGAAAGGTGGCTCCTCCAATATAGAGTGATTGTTGCTCAAGGAATTTGTGAGCTACTATGGATCATGATCATACTAGACTTAAAGTTCAAATGAAAAAAGATTATGAAAATATACTATGGTAATACATCTGTTATTCTTATTGCTAACCTAGTCTGCCATAATCATATAAACACATTGAAGTGGATAAACATTTTATAAAAGAGAAATAAAAATGTGAATTGATATGCATTTTATATGTGCTAACTAGGACTGTCAAAAAAGCTTAGTGTTCGCGAACAACTCGTGTTCGACTCGTTAAATTCACGATCATCCCTTTGTTCGATCATATTCAGCTCGTTTTAGCTTGAAATAAGAAATTATATATATATTCTATTTATATAATAATGTATTATATATATTTATATCTATATTTAAATCATAACAACTTGTGTTGTCATGTGATCATGCATCTTCTATTGCACATGAATGGTATATGTTTGATTCCATCACCCTGCATCTATTTTTGATTAATGTAAATGAGCCAATTTCAAGTCAAACACATTTCAGACACGAATAAGAATATGTAAATTGAGTCGAACACAAACACAGTATTCACGAGCAATTTCGAACACGAGCCAAACATGAGTCAAGCTTGAGCTCATTCAAGCACTTGTTTACAACCCTTGTCCCAATAGAAAGACAACTTGTTGACATGTTCCCCTCATTCAAGAAAATAATAACAAATTGGGAATGGTATACCTCAACCATCTAGTTTGAAGACTGTTTAAGAGTTGTCGGATTAATAACATCGAGATAAGGAAAATTAGATGTCACAAGTTCATTGCTTTCCAGGAAAAATCTCTTCCCCTAATTATTACTTATAATGAAATACCTTTCCCACGGATTCATATACAAAAAAAATTAAAGAAAGAGCACATGGATTGCTTCCTTGGCATCAATCATCGATGTCTAAATAATAAAATGGAATTTAGCAAAAGGTGATTTTTATGCTTTTTATAGTAATTATGTATTTTCTTTAGTTGTGTGTAATTTTGTATACCCATTGAAAGAATGAACAAGCTAAGTTTTTTAGCTATTTCTTCTACAGAAAGTTATAACCATAATTTTTTTAAATGTAAACTTCTTATATTTGAAAACTCTTAGGTTCTTCCTTAATTACTTATTACATTAGTCAATATTCTATCGTACAAATTTTATTGATGTTAACGAATCTATGACACCATTTCTGTCTTATTCCACGGTTAATCAATTCTCATGATATTCAATCATATGCCTTCTTAAAATCAGTAAAAATTCTGTCAATATTTTTTATTGATTGATTTATTTATTTATTTATTGTCTTACCATAAATATGCTTTTATAGTAGATCTTCATGGTTCTTCAAAGTTGCCCTAATTTTTCAAAGCATATATTCCATTACCCTCTCCATAGCTTCATTGCAAGCCTTATAAGTCTTGATTCCTCTATAATTAATACAATCTTGCATATATTCTTTGTTGTTAAATATCAATATCAAATGCTTCTTTTCTAATCTTTTTTCATCACTTTAATTATCAATTCTATCAAAAATATTTGTTATTCAAACCACTGCATTATCCCTCATAATTTTCTAAATCTCCTTACATGTCTCATTTTTTACCTAAGCCTCAATTTTATTCATCTTCTTTAAAGTTAGCTATATTTTTTTAATTGATCTATAATATAATTCATTTATTTTGTTCATTATGATTTGTTGCCAAAATTATTTCTTCCTAACAATTCTTATTTAATAAGGTTTCTAAGTAGCATTTATGTTATCTTCAATTCTAATACATTTAAATTGATCTTATTTAATTATGAACCTATTATCTTAATGTTATCATGCATCTAATGTGACCAAGATATCTATAAATCTCATCTCTTAGATGTTTTCGTTATCTACTTTTTCCTTCTTTAGTATCAATTCTATCTTATGACTCATTACAAAATCTATATACATACATATACATACATATATATATATACATACATATACATACATATATGATCATTTTTCTCCCATTAAAATTTTTATCTACTTTCCGATTTAAACCTAATGAATCCTTAATTTTCACCGCAACTAGATTAAATTGTTGTATGACATATGAAGTTAGTGTTCTAATATCCTCTCATGCACTTCTCACCACCATCCGATTACGTCAAGTTTGTGACTTTTGAGAAATGCTCTTACACTAACAAAATTCTGAGTTGAAATAATTTAACCAATTTTGATAAGTTATCATCAACCCTCAATTTTTTTCATTTTGTTTGACGTAATTGGTGTTTAACAAATAAAAAAGGTCACAAATAATAATATTATATATTATGAATATTTACTTACATTTAACACAATTCTTATGTATTTACATATCTAATACCCAAAGTTTGATATTTACAATTATAATATTTTGTTATTATAAACTTATGCATGAAAAGATATGTTTAACTTCTAAAAAGATAGTTGTCGTGGTATTTTTTATGTTTTGTTAGAGATTTGAGGGATACGCATGTAAATATGCATGTTTAGTTGTTAGATATGTAAATACGTAAGAATCATGTGGTATGTATATAAATGCCCCTACTTATTAATTGTATTATACTGCTAACCAAGATGAGTTTGAATATAACATCGTTATCTAACTCATGCCATACAAAAATAGTACCGCAATCTCGATAACTTTCATTTATTATGTCTATTTTCGCATCGTCATTTCATGTATTATTTCTGATGTTTCTGTCTTGATTTGTGTAGAGAACTGTAATTGTTCCTCCCGGACTTGGTTATGGTGAAAAGGGGATGAATGAAATACCGGTAAAAGACCATCACCACAAACTTTTCATTAATATCTATGTCATGATCAAACCATCGAGATTTTCATAAAAGCAGAAATTGTGGATTGAGGTTTTATTGTAAATTTTGATATTTAGGTATTAGTTTTGTTAATAGCCTAAATAACACTTATTTGTTCATTTTATTTTTACTTTTGAACTATTGAACTCATGTATTTATGTGTGGATGTGCGCCATAATCAAACTATGGGGATTTTGATGAAAACAAAAAAACCATATGGATTAAGGTTTTATTTTAATTTTTTATAGTATTGTAAATATCAATATATCATGATTGATGCTTGTAGTAAACAAAGCTAACACCCATATCTTTTTTCTTTTTTTTTTTTTTTGAACTTCTGAGCCCATGTATTTATCTATGTCATGATCAAACCATCGAGATTTTCATAAAAGCAGAAATTGTGGATTGAGGTTTTATTGTAAATTTTGATATTTAGGTATTAGTTTTGTTAATAGCCTAAATAACACTTATTTTTTCATTTTATTTTTACTTTTGAACTATTGAACTCATGTATTTATGTGTGGATGTGCGCCATAATCAAACTATGGGGATTTTGATGAAAACAAAAAAACCATATGGATTAAGGTTCTATTTTAATTTTTTATAGTTTTGTAAATATCATTATATCATGATTGATGCATGTAGTAATTGCCCTTGTTTGTCTTGCTGACAACATAGAGCTTATTTGAGAGTTGGCATTTCCTGATACCTCACTGGTCTCTCTTACAATGCAGCCTGGGGCGACATTTGAACTGAATATTGAGCTTTTAGAAGTGATGCAACCAATTTAGGAAGGACTAATTTTAAGTTTTTTTTTTATTGATTCATATTATATGTTTGCAGCTTTCCTTTCCCCTTAAAATGTATTTAATTATTTTTTGGTTTCTTTTGTAAAATAACGTTTTACTTTTGCAAATTGAGTTATGTAAAGTCTCATTTCCAAAAGTGTGTTTTATTGTTGCAGATTCTGCTGTGGATTGACCAATATTTATGGGTTATTTGTAAGGTATTTTCATACCAACCACACAATTCTGACATATTTACATATCGAACACCTAAACTTTCATATTTACATGAATACCACTCAAATTTTTAACACTGCATCAAAAGTTATCAGTTTATCGCTTTCATTATTTTTTTAAAAGTGAAATGCATCTTTTCATGCATATATTTGCAACATCACGGTGCTATAAATGTAAATATCAAACTTAAGGTGTTAGATATGTAAATACATAAGAATTGTGTGGCGTGTATGTGAGGTTACCTTAGGTTACCTTATTTTAATTAAAGGTTATGTATGTAATTTCCATTAAAAGAATAGTGCCGTCATTAGGTAATATATTTGAGGCATCAGCATTGTACAATATATTGTTGTTATCATTGTGAAATCTGTAATGGGGTTCGGAGTACTTTTATAAAAATGATTATTATGTTACAAGTACAGCTGATGGGATTGCTTTAGATTGGTGTAATAAAATATTAATAAATCAAATTTTATTTACATTTAATTTAAAATAAATTATATTATTATAAAGTGCATAATCCTATTTTTTTAATTATAATATCCAATAAACAAACAATTTTGCTATGTAGAAATATTAGAGCAATTATTTTGATCATATATGTTTTCGAACTATTTACTATATTAATTGGTTTACTCGGATCTATGTCATAGGCTTGAAATCTTTTGTTTTGAAGATGAATTTGACTACTAATATCACACAATTCCTATGAATTTACATATCTAAAATCTAACTTTACTTTTTACATTTATACCATTCAATTATCACTCCTTTATCCGTCTTAAAGTGACATATATAAAATTTAAGAGTTATGATATGTAAATACATAGGAATTGAGTTGTATGAATGTAAATCTTCGATTTTAATAATATATTGTGGCTTGAGAAAAGGTTTATCAAAGGTTTTGGGAGTCCTGAGTTTTAATTTGATATTTTCATTGGTGTGCATAAGTGAATATTTTATGTGAGAGAATCTTGAGTCTGAAATAAGTATGATTATGATTGATGAATAAACAGGTTATATCCATCGCTCGGACATGCGGACACAGGCGTGGATCACTCCACACCATTTTTTCGACGGTATAGTGCAAGCTATGATGTCGACCGCATGTCCGGTTTAGCGAACATAATATATTTTTCATAGCTAAAATACCAAAGAATATAATCAAAAGTAAATAATACATTTTTCTTGAACAATACAAATATAGAGATCTCACTAGAGTATGCTTAAAGCTTACCTAGTTTAGCTAAGTGGCTCTAAGAAAATCTAACCTCCCAATAAAATAAGTTAAAAGAAGTTTTGATTAGTATTCCACTAGGGTTCCACTGTTTAAAGAATCAACTGTGAAGTTATTGTTGAAGAAACTGTTCAAAAAGCTGTAATAGCTAATATATATATAAGTTTTTTTTCAAAAAGTCAAATCATAATTTTCTAACCACTAGATTTGTAAAACACAACTTTTTCTAAGAAAACATCCAAAACTTTATTTACTCAAACACCCTAATAGTGAGTGCGGTCCAAACTGCACCGCATCCACCACTGCCCCAAAAGCACCCTAATTATCTCCCTCCATGAGATGATGAAGCCAACATTTTTTTCTTCTTTTACTTCTAAGGCTGGCCTAAGAAACAAACCCTCTTCAATTTCACAAATAATGTCAGCCATATGTTTAGATAAACCATACAACATCCATCAAATACATAAATGACAACATCCTTCTTGAAATGATAAAAGCATCAAACACACACTTGCTCATGGAGAAGGCAAACAAAACACAATTTTCTCATGGTGCATAGAGTTAAAGCCTACTTATATACATATATACCAAATTTTATGTACTTACACATCTACTACCTAAATTTTAATATTTATATCAATGAAATATTTAATACCACAAAAAAAACAGTAAGAAATATAATGATTAAGGCACTAAATTGTTATAAAAGTAAAAATATAAAATTTTAAGGGTTAATTATGTAAATAAATAAGAATTATGTGAACTGTAAGCACATCCCTAAAAAAAAGAAAAAATTGTAAGATAGAATTGGGAGGGATAGATAAAATATGCCAAAACAAACAGAGCTAGCCTTTGGTGAACAAAAAATACAAAATGAATTTTCAAAAACTGGACCAACAATACAACCCAACTTATTCTCTATCTCTCTCTCAATTCCAAAATGACATTTTAGCAGCATCTTGTCCCACCATCATCCAATTGTTGTGTTTCTCTACTGAATGTCACCTTAGAAGCTGGAGACAGTTGATGAGAAGCTGTGGAGATGTTATATGGCATACTAAGATGATAACTTCAGGAATAGGGGCAATATCTAATTATTATTGCGGAATATTTACATATATAACAATCAAATCTTATGCATTTACATATCAAACACCGAAACCTCAATTTTTTACATATATGTCATGTTACCTATACTTAAAAAAAGCATATTTCACTTTTTAAAAGTTAAAATAATGAAATTTTTGATATGATATGAAAGATTTGAAGGATATAAATGTAAAAAAAATGTCTAAGTTAAGGCATTAGATATGTAGATATATAAGAATCAGGTGGGTATATATTTAGGGGTGGAACCAATATTATTTTTTAGGGTGGGCAAAATAACGAAATATCCATTTTTTTTTTAAGCATTGGGCAAAAAAATATATCTAAGAGGGGCAAAATTATTAAATTGCCTAAATTACATAAGAAAAGAATATTAAATTTTACTTAACAGAAGTCGTCTTAGATGGTTTGGTCACATTAAGATTTGGTCACATTAAGCTTCGATCATCTGATGATCCAACTGATGTTTTAGATTCGGCTTATGTAAAGAAAGGCAGAAGTAGACCAAGGAAGACTTGGGCTTATTATATTAAAAATGAACTTGATTTATTAGAACTAAATGAAATTATGACACTAAATAGGATGTAGCCGACCCCACGTAGTGGGATTAAGGCTTTTGTTGTTGTTGTTGTTGTTGTATATAGAGAAATAAGAAACTCCAAATGAGACAATTGCCCACCCTGAACATAATCTGGTTCCACCGCTTAATGTAAGTAAATGCCCCTATTATTATTATCATTCAATAACAACAATAACTAATCATATTGCATGGCACCAACTACCAGGCCTCCTTATTAAAACAACAGCAAAAGGTCATTTGTTATCCTTTGAAATCTCGATAACTATATTAGTAATGTAAAGTAAGAAGAATATAATGATTTTGAGATGCAAAATAATAATAATAATAATTTTGGTTCCAGGTTCTTTTCATAGTGGATCAGTTATCAAAAACCCATAAATATGAAATTCTTTTGTTCCATATGGAATTGATATAAAGACATTTTCCGCTCTGAATCATTGGGCTAAAACATGCCTAGAGAATCAGAAGGAGAGGGGGGCATTATCATGCAGTTATCAAAGCCTACATGAAAACCCTACAAACTGTAAAAATTGCAGAGCAAGTTAGCAATGGAGAGTGTGCTGACCGATTTAATTTTGTATTTTTGAAAACTCTGATGCTTTGTGGCTCTATATGTTTTCGCCGGGTGGTAGTTCGGCCAGCTTGGGAGGAGCGCCGAGCACCTTTTCCATGTCGAATCTCACCTCAATATTGCGAATGCTGTAACCAACCACCATCAACCAGAAGAGCAAATTTGCTAGTTCAGGAGCGCTTGTCTCAGTGACCGCTGTCTGGTAAAGAGAACAATCATGCATCTTTGTCAAGCTCAACAAGTGAATAATAAGCTTTTATATATATATGACTGACATGCCAAATTATTCCGTAAACTCTTTTAATATTGGTTGAAATAGTCCCAAAGATAAATATTTTAGCACCCATTAAAACAGTCTGAAGACTAAATTAGCACTTTTATAGACTCTAGGATTTAAATGGATCTTTAAAAAGAGTAAACATATATATATGTATATATATGTATATATCTTTTAATGGAATTTTACATATGTAGCACACAATGTTTATGTATTTATATATCTCACACCTAAAGTTTCGTATTTACATAGCACATTGGTGTTTGAAACCTATGCACGAAAAATGTGGATTTCACTTTCAAAAAGAGATAATATTACTATTTTTTATGTGATATTTAAAATTGAGTGCTATGTGTGTAAATATGGAAGTTTAGTTATGAGACATGCAAATATACAAGAGTGTGTGCTATGTATGTAAATGCCCCTGTATTAAAATAAATATTGCGAAATAAGCAGGGCTTATTTGCATTTTTTTCATTCCAGGTAAAGAATGCACGCTTGTTAGTGATACCTACTACATGCTTATGCCACGAACCGGTATATACAGCAAATGAAAGGCTTACGTTAGTATGGAGCAGGAGTGGAAGATAATAAATGAGTGATTTCCCAAATTCCTAACAAAAGTAAAGATGATTTTCATACACATTCCTTAATTCCTATGCATTTACATATCTAACACCTAAACTTTAATTTTGACATATATATCCTATCTTACTTGTGCATGAAAAGTTATAAACAGTGGTATTTTTTATGTGATATGAAAGATTTGGGTGTTATAAATGTAAAAAGTAAGGATTTAATGTTAGATATGCAATAAATTGGAATTGGGAGGTATGTATGTAAATGCCCCCAATGATTATCAGAATCAAGGTGTCCGGTTGCTTTATGACTGGAACTAGAACGAAAATAAAGAAACGTTAGGTAGTGTAATAGTTGATACAGATGGGGAAAATCATAATAAAGCAATTGTTAATGGCAACAAAATACCCTCTGTATCCATGTCAGACATGAGTTGGACATTTACACATCTCCGACATGCCTCGGCATGTGTTTAACAGTCTTAATTTGTGTCAGAATAACAAGCCTTAATCAAGACTAGAAATTGGCCGAACACGACTTGACACTGGGGAAACACTAGTGGGTTGTTAAAAAAGAACGTTGTTCGTAAATAGCTCGTGTTCAGCCAGCTAAGTGCTCTTATTTGATTCTTTCATTAAGCAAGCAAACATAACACAAACTTTTTTTCTTATATTAATTTATAAACGGGTCGAACAAATACAGTTTATTCGATCATGTTGGGCTCATTTTAGCTCGAAATTATTAATTAAAAAAATAATTATTATAGCATGTTTATATTTACTTGATGAAATTTTTGAAAAAAATATAAAATTTAATTTTTTTAAATTATTCGAGCTAAATTCAAACCAAATACTGGGTGAAATGAACAAATGAATTCAAATCGACAAGAATACGAACACACTATTCATGATCCATTTCGAACACAAGTTGATTTGGAACAAAAGAAAATCGAATGAGCCGAACACGAACAAACACTCGGTCAATCCTGGCTCATTTACACCCCCAGCTACCACTATACAAAAACAAAAGAGAATAAAACTACTGATTGCAGAATCAGACAAATATGATCTGCCATAATCTCATCATTTTCCAACAGATTAAATTCATATGATTGCAATATCAAGTTACTATAAAAGCAAAAAAGAACATCACGTTCTGTTTGTTGATATCATTGAAGCACTCCAAAGGTGAGAAATCCAAATATATTTCTGTAGGCAATTTGTTCTTTAATTCTTCATGACATGCAAAAAACTCACAAAAATTGTGTTCTTAATGTCAGAACAGAATTCTTGAAAAATATGGAACTAACAAAATATTACGAAGTTTTACATACATACCACTCAATTTCTATGTATTTACAAATCTGACACTTTAAACTTCAATTTTTACATACATCCAACCTTGCCTATACAAAAGATGATACATTTTGCGTTTTAATAGTTGAAATGGTGGTATTTTTTTATTTGATATGAAAGATTTGGGTGGTATACACGTACAAAATTAAAGTTTAGGTGTTAAATATGTAAATACATGGGAAGTTGATGTTATGTATATAAATGCCCTTAGATATTAATGAGTTCCAATATGTTAACATAATATGCAGCCAGACACAAACACCAAATTATAACAAGATCATACAAGAGCAAGAATAGAAGCTAATCATAATGTGCTCAAGACATACCTTCATTTTCGCAGGATCTGAAACAGACAGCAGGCGCGTTATGAAGGTATTCATGGCAAAAACTACGTCTTCGCCAGCACTACTTGTTAGTTCCTACACCAAAAAAATTGAGAATGTGACATTTATGGACAGTTATACCTCCAACTATGAATGAATATATGTGGAAGACATGGAATGACTGAAAGCAGAAAGATTTCTTAGCATGAAATTTAAGAGTAAAAATATATAACTGGCAAAGAAATATAGCAAATAGAAAATAAGTCAAAAGAATATAATTCATCCAATGAAATAAATATCACAGCAAAGCATAAGAAAAATGACAACATTCTTTGCAATGCATACAAGAATCAACAA
>NW_018220418.1:0-5021 GCF_001263595.1 Phalaenopsis equestris
GGCTCATTGCCAGGTCGCAGGAAAGAGTTAGCGTTGGGCACACCATTGCAACAGCTTTAAAAAAAGAAAGTTCTAGGGTTAGCTTTTTGGCCAATACATTGTTGGCCAATACCTTGTAACCTTAGTGCGAGCACTAAAAATTAACAGAGGTTGATCTATAAACCAGGTAAGTCTTTATTTAATTTATGGAGATTTTAAAATTTTAGTAAAATTTGTTTGAAAGTAAAAAGATTTAATTAATATAAGGAGAATTAAAGAGCACACACAACACGACACAATTTGATTTAATTTGTAAATCAGCAAATCAAACTCGACAGAGAGATGTGAAGTGTTTAAGACCTAGTACGGGACCAACTTTACAACGCATAATTCTCAGGTGGAACAAATCCACCAACACACTTATTGGGGATCGGACCCCACATGAAGATTAAAATGACCCAACATGAAGATTAAAATGTCCTTAATGGCCTCCAGAACCTCTCTGTTCAAAGGTGGTTATAGAGACGGTCCTGAAGTCCAAAGAGTTTATTGTACTCACCCAAGAAAGAAAAGGGTGGAGCATGCCAACGGAAGAAGGGTAATCTAGTCCATGAGGGACATGAACACATTACCGATATTCCCGATATATGAAGATGCGATTCCCTGATTTAAATGGAGAGAAAAGCCAGTCCCGACACTATTTTTTTGGTTGGAGGAGTTGCCCGTTGGAAGCCGTCGGCAGCCATAATCGGAATCCCGCCGCCCGCTTGGGAAGTACATTTTAATTTACATATATATATGTGTGTGTGTATGTATATATATATATATTTATATATATATATACATATATGGTGCTGAGTCTCAAAGTGTCGGTGTTTCTACCTTAACATCCTCTTCTCTTAGTTTTTTGCTTCAGGGGGACATGACAAAACATAAATCTTTACTAAGATAAAAAAGAAGTTACAAGTTTGAGGTGTGAGGAATTAAACATGTCCCCCTGAAGCAAAAAAACTAAGAGAAGAGGGTGCTAAGATAGAAACACTGACACTTTGGGACTTAACACCACACACACACACATTAATATGAAGAACTAAATAGGGTTTATATTAAGCTGGGTTTGGACAAGCTTCCTATAAGGGCAAGCCTCTATAGTTAATTAAATCTTAAAGAAAACTCTCGATAAAAATTAGAAAATATTATCTTCAAGGAGGTCAATAGATAGGACTTTTCAATCATATCAGACAAAGATGTTTGAAAAGGGATTGGCTCAAATTGGGAACATTTATCGTAGAATCCAAAGGAGGAAGAACTAGGGGATGTCATAGATTTAGAGGAGAACCTCGGTGACTTCCCAGTCTATCCTATTGTTTAGCTTTAATTTTGAGGAGAAATTATTAAAGTGTTTCATCTTGAAAATTCTATTTGTTAAGGCTTACATTTGTGTGAAACGATCACACAAATAGCCTGGAAGATGTGAGGATTTAGGTCATGACGGACGACAACCTCAGAATCTTAAGGCGAGTTAGGGCTTAGATTGCACAACATGATTGTGCAAAGGCCTAAAGGTAAGTTGAGGATTTATGTTGCATAAGAAAACAACCTCGAAGTCCTATGGCTTGGTTGTTTAATTCTAAGGACGGAATTGGTTTAGCTGGGGAAGACAGGTTTTGCTGTTAAAGATGGCCATGTTGCCCATCATGCTAGCTTCAAGCTCTTTGCCGTGACGATTTTAAGTTTTCTAGGGTGTTGAGTTATGATGTCAAATCAGGTGGCCCTATGGTTGTAGTTCCTTAAAAATTAATTAGGGCATGTTAAAGTTGATTAGAGCGACACTGGTTAGGATCCTACGGATCCCTCATTCTGGAACCACTATTTTCTATTGGATTCACTTAGTCAAAATGAATTTACTAAACTCAAATTAATGAGTTCCATACTTTCATTTAGACCATGGGAAGCCTCGTTAGCAACCGTAGGTTACCTCCTCTGAGGGATTTCTGATCATCCAATAGAGACATCTTAATTTAGTTTTAATTGATGTTTTGTGATGTTTGTGATTAAATTTTGAGTTATCTTATATTTTGATTGTTGTGGAGGTGATTTTTTTTGGATTTTGGTTATGAGTTTTGGTTTTGTGGATATCCTAACAGTTTTGATTTTCATGCAAGGTGACATTGTTGTTTAACATGCAAGCTTTATAAGCATAAAAAGTACAGTATGAAAGTACAAGAAAGATGGAATTGTAAACTATAAAAAGTGTACCTAGCGAGTCTTCTCGTTCCACCACCTGAAACTCAAAATGCATGTGAGAGCATTTTATATAAAGCCGAAAAGTAAGGTTTTTGTGATCTATCCAACCCTAGGTCATATCTTAGTGGGTCCCTATCAATTTGATTATGGATGATTTTTGTTAAGAAAAACATATTAAGTTTAGTAAACCTCCGAGGTATCCTGTTAAGTTAGGAGGGAGAAGCAGTTCTATGCTTCCCTCTCACTGCCTGGTGAAAAGTCTCAAAATCATTTGAAATTATTATGTTTCTTAATAATTCATCTTGTAAATAACGCTAGTGTTCCGTGAACATCAATGTTTCAATTATCCCTAAGAGTAAGGTGATTATCATTTATCATTTAATCTGAGAATTATCTAGGTGAAAACCCTTAAAAGGAGAAAGTCAGTGCTATTAAGACACTTCGCCAATTTTAGTTTTAACTTGGGCTTGTAGTGTTCAATTTCTAGTTACATTCACTTTTCTACTCATTTACACAAATTTGATTTAGCCTAGATCACTCCTAAGCCCTTAAGACCTTGGTGGATACATTAGTAATCCGATGGAGAGTCAAAGTTTAGGGTATCAATGACTTTATGCCATTAAATTAACCTTAATCCGATGGAGAGTCAAAACAGGCTCGAGAAGAGGGGGGAGTTAATACCTTTGCTCTGAGAAGTGAAGTTTCAATATTTAGAAAATTGCAAATTTATTCTTTAATTAAGAAAAGTAAAATTGATTTCTACCAATTAATTCTTTATGTTTCAATCATCTAAATATGTTAATTAAGATCAAAGAATGCCCATTTCCCTTTCTTGATATAAGACTAAATGTTAATCAAGACCAAATTTCCAAAATTATACCTTTGCCCCCAAGGCTCTATCACTTCGTAATTCATCAAATTTAATTCAGATGACTTTGGAATTTTTATCCTACTTTACTCATGGGTCAATTAAGACATAAGAAAAGAAAATATGATTTTTAAAAATTTAATTTAATTTATATAATTATTTACATGTGAAAATAAGATTTTTCAAAGAAAATTCAATAACTTGAACAAGGTAAAGCCTAATCATATAAAATTTTTATTAGAGGTACATTTAGAACAGAGAATCACGTGAACCAAATTTCATGACTTTTTGAGTTTTATTTGAATTATTAGAATTATTTTAAGTTATGGAGTATTAATTAATTATAAAATATTTTAAATGTAGAAAATTAAGTTTTATATTTTTCTTAAATCTCTCCAAGCTCCCCAAGGTCAAGGGGCCCAAAGAAACAAACTTCATATTTTTATGATTTTTTCTTTGAATTAACAAAATTATTTTTAGTGAGAAATTAAGGAAAATTCTTTTTTAGCCTTTAAAAAATTATTTTAAGCTTTAAAATTCAATATCTTCACTTAGGAAATTAGAAAAAATATTTCAATTGCTCCTAAGGACTTAGGAAACAATTTATAACATTTTCATGAATGTTATTAATTTTATGATTTTTATTATTGTTTCATTATTTAAATATTAAAAATATGCTTTAAAATGAAATTTTTTACTTTAACTATAATTTTATTTTTAGAAAATTCCTATAATCACAGAGATCTCCCGAAAACCAATTTTGTAATTTTTTTGAGTTATATTTTAATTATTATGATTATTTTAAGTGTTAAAAGTGTTATTTAACTTAGAAAATCAAATTAGGTTATCAAACGAACTCCAAATATTTTGAAATTTTTATGGGGAGTCCTCTGAACTTTATATTACAGTGAAGAATTAAAAGCAAATCATTTAGATGTTTATTTTTTCTAAATTAATTTTATTTGTATTTTGAGATTTTATGAAAATTTGGTGTGCTCTTAATGACTTGACTCATGATAAATTTTTCCTAGAGTTCTCTGGTCTCAATGTACCTAGCAAATTTTTTTTGGATTTTTCTAAGCAACATGCTAATTATCATAAATAATTTTCCAAATCAGATGCATAAACTTGAAAAACATAGATCTCTTTCTAGGGGTTTCCTTTGACTTTGGAAAAATCAGGGAATATCCCCCATGATAGAGGCAACAATATGCCAAAATATCAAGCCATGGTGAGATACTTGAATGCATGGAGAATTAAAATACTTAGAATAGTATTTAATTAAATAAAAATAAAATATACATCAAATAAACTTCAAACCATTTCCACATTGTTCTCCTCTATTCACTGAACACTAAGATATTTTTATTTTATTTTTGAGATTTATTTTATTTCATTTTTGTGATTTTTCTACATCAAGATATGGATTTTTAAAACTTGGGCAATTTATTTGAATAAGAAAATTTCTAATAAACAAATCTCTATTTTTTTCCTTAAACACGTGGCGCGACAGCATCATGCGTTGGCTCCGAAGACTTGCGTGGCGTGCTCTGGTTGGACACCACCATCCACGTAGCCTCTGACTCGGCCCGTGCTTTATGTATCAAGCTCCCGTTCAATGTCATCCTAGCCGTCCGTCTGATGCATGTGCCATCCAATGGCTCCGCGTCTTCATCTTCGGCTAGTGTGAACTCATGACTGTTAACCCTAAAACCTTAAGGTCTCACTCATTTCTCAACCAAACTCATTCAGGTTTGATCCTATAGACTCGTCGAAGTGAGATAAACATATCCATATGGTAAACATGCCATTAAATTAACCTTAATCCGATGGAGAGTCAAAATAGGCTCGAGAAGAGGGGGAGTTAATACCTTTGCTCTGAGAAGTCAAGTTTCAATCAGAGGGGCTCGACACATTTGTGGAGGGG
>NW_018220418.1:5516-5895 GCF_001263595.1 Phalaenopsis equestris
GCCCATAAATGGGCATGAATCCCTTAATTTATGGATCCAATGGTCCATAGCTTACCATGGCTGGTCTAAGGGGGTTTAGCCTGGTTCATGGAGTATGTTCAGTGGTAGTTGAGTCATAAATTTGGTGGCTAGGATAATTTTAGTATAAGGGTCTAATGTGGGTCCAAATGACCAAAGGTTGGGTTTGAGTTTGGCTATCCATGACTTTATGCCTAATTAATTGATCAATATTGTGTAGATGATTGTAATGAAGGTTTTTGGTGAAGGATTGATATGATTTTGAGTTCAATTGGGGGTTCATTTTGAAGGATTTTAGAATTTTGGTCAATTTGGGTATGATTGGATAGACTTGGGTCTAGATTAGGCTAGGCTTGGGCTA
>NW_018220419.1:0-4662 GCF_001263595.1 Phalaenopsis equestris
CCTGCGGCGCCATTTCTTCATTTAGTGTGAGATTCTAACTATCTTTAAAGGCAAAGATCAGCCTTTGGCTTGACATTTTCTACAGACGGTAGGAAAAATGTTAGTGGCTGAAACTTAGCATGAACAACAACAAAACAAAGTATTTATTAAAGGAGAAAATTGTTTACTTATGTATGAATTTTGTTTAATTTAGTAGAATACTAAGTTCAATGGTAGAAAAGAGAAAAATTGAAGTATGTAATTTCAAAAAATTTTCATTATAATGAGATTAATATTATCACAAACTTTGGACTTGGTCACTAACGTTTGGCCAAATAAATAACCTCAGGACGATCAAAATTTTAAAATTTCATGCCAATAAGCGAAGGCGAGCAGTATCAAGTCGCGTATTATGTATTCAGGTATCATCCGTTGATTGGTAGCATGGGTCTTTCGCTCTAAAAGTCTACTAACTGGTAGCCTCCTCCTGCATAGACCTTTTCAACGACAAATGGTCCCTCCCAAGTTGGCTTAAAATTTTCACCTATCTTGCGGCGTGTAAGAATATGCCTTTTCAGTACATGGACAAGGTCACCAACTTTAAATGTCCTTGAGCAGACCAATTTGTCATGAGCTTGTACCATTTTTTCCTGGTAAAGTTCTAAATGTTAGTTCCAGATGTTGTTGTGCTTCAAGTCGTTTCCCTTCAAGACTCTCTAGTTCTTCGAGGCTAAGCATCGCAATTTCTTCTATTGTGAGTTGGTTGGCGATAGTGACTCTGAGAGACCGCATCTGAATTTCTAATGGTAGCACGGCCTCAGACCCGTACACGAGCATGTAGGGTGTACACTAAGTGGGAGTCCTGAACATCATTCGGAAGGCCCCCAAAGCTTCTAGAAATTTATTGTGCCAATCCCTTTTATTTTCATCCAATGTTTTCTTCAAAATCTGTATCAACGTCTTGTTGAAGGCCTCGGCCAATCAGTTCACTTTACGATAGTGAATTGTAGAGTATCTTCAATCTATCACATGTCTTTTGACAAAGTTATTGATCTTTGTGCTTTTTAAAGCTATCCCATTATTGGAAATTATTCTTCGCGATACTCTGAAACGGTAGGCGACTTAGCTTTTGAAGAACTGATGGACGTGTTGTGTCATAACCTCTCGTAGCGGCACTGCCTTTGCTCATTTGGAGAAATAGTCTATAGCATCAAGTATAAACCTGTGTCTTTTGGAAGATGGAAGGTTTATCAGACCTATTTTGTCCGTGCCCCAACACTCAAATGGCCATGAAGCAACAGTTGAGTGTAGCACATTCGGAGGTTGGTGCAAGACCACCCCATGCACTTGGCACTGGTGACATTTTCTGGTTGTATCCATGCAGTTGGACATCATTGCTGGCCAATAATATCTGAGTATCTTGATCTTCATTTTCATTTTTGGTCATGACTGGTGAGCATCACACAATCCGGCATGTACTTCCTTGACGATATTTCGGGCTTCGCTTTGCTTAAGCATCGTAGCCACATCTGGTCGAATGATCTTCTTTAGAAGACATCACCAACCAAGGAGTATGACATAGCCCTTTTTGTAATATGATGTGTCTAAAACTTGTCTTTCGGCAGCTTTCCCATATGCAAATAATCTATTAATGGCTTGCGCCAATCTTCGTTGATATCTGTAACTGCAATCAATATTTCTTCTTTTCCGAGCTTAGGTAATTTGTCGAGCTCGATTCAAGACAAAATTTGTCTTCGTTGTACTGAGATTTCAATGGAATCTTCTGGGGGACACACCAGTTCTCTAGAGAGTTTTGTTAGAGCGTCAGCATAGGTATTATCTCCCCTAGGAATCCGGTAGAAAGTCACATCGGGGATCTACTCTAGTAGCTTCATCGCATATCGGTGACATTCTGCTAGTCTTGGTTTTAAAATTTATTATTGTCCAGCAACTTCCTGGATGACAAGTTGAGAGTCACCGTAGATGGCAATGTTTGTTAGATCCATTGAAATTGCCAACTCCAATCCGGTGATTAAGGCTTCATATTCAGCTTTGCTGTTAGTACACGACTCTATCAGGTGTTATGAGAACCTCAACGTAGCCTAACTTAGAGTGGTAAAGATCAAAGTGATCCCTGCTTTTCTTGGTATGATTGTGCCTGATCCTTGGTCTTTTCTTGTTGATGAAGCACCGTCGAAGTACATTTCCCAGCATTGCATACTAGAGAATTCCATTTGTAACACTTGCTCATCTGGTAGTTTGTCGTCAAGAGGGGACCCAGCTGGCAATGGGTGTGCAGCGAGAAAGTCTACTATAATCTGTCCCTTGATAGCACAGATGGGAATAAAAGTTATATCAAATTATAATAAGATCATCGACCACCTTGTTAGACATCCAGAAAGTGTCGGTCGGGTCATCAACTATTGCTCCAGATTAACTTTTGAAATAATGCTTATGAGAAAGCATGTATTGTCTAAGCTTTTGGGCGGTGAAAATTAAACCTAGACAATGTAAGACAACGACTCAAGTAATAGAGCGCATTTTCTTTACCCTCGTCATTGACCTGGGCTAAGAGGGCTCCAAGAGAGTCATCCGAAGCCGCGGTATACAGTATCAATACGGTATAAAGTATAAAAGGCTTCCCTGGGATAGGGGCTGGCAAAACAAGAGGTGTCACTAAATATTGTTTAACACTCTCAAAGGCTCACTGGCATTTCTCTTGCTAAATGAACTTGGCGCCCTTTTTAATTAATTCCGAGAAGGGCTACACCTACCTGAAAGATTACAAATAAAGTGTCTGAGATATGCCAACTTCCCCTAGAAGGAACTTAGTTATTTTAAGGTTTTAAGAGGAGGCATTTCCAAGATAGCTTTAATCTTATCTGGGTCGATCTCGATTCCTCGATGACAAACAACAAATCATAGAAACTTCTCAGAGGTAACGCTAAAGACGCACTTTAAGGGATTCATTTTTAAGGTCATATCGTCGTAACCGTTCGAACACGATCCTCAAATCGCACAAATGGTCTATTTTTTGTTTGCTTCTGATGACCAAATCATCCACGTAGCATTCTACTTGATTGTGAATGAGGTCATTAAAAATTTTCATCATTGCACTTTGATATGTTGCTACGACATTCTTTAACCCAAACAACATCACAATGTAGCAGAAAATTTCAATCGGTGTCCTAAAGGCTGTAAGTGCTGCATCCTCGGGAGCCATCTTAATTTGGTTACATCCTCATGATCCGTCCATGAAAGAGAATATTTCATGTGTAGAAGCGATATCCACCATCATTTATTGTATTGGTAGTGGAAACTCGTCTTTCAGACATGCTTTGTTTAGATCTTGGAAGTCAACGTAAACACAGATTTGTCCATTTTTCTTCTTGACAGGTATGATATTGGCTAACCATGTGGGGTATTGCTCTTCTTTTACAAATTAGCATTTATTAAATTCTTTACCTCGGCGATGACTTGTTTCTCTATTTCGAGGCGCATTCTTCTTGGAGCTTATTTTACTGAGGTTATATTTTTATCTACCCCGAGTTTATGAGCTGCAACTTCCGCAGACAGTCCTAACATTTCATCATAACTCCATGCAAAGCAATTTTTGAATTTTGTTAACAATTTGCTCAACCGTAGAGATTCTTCATCGTTAAGTAGAGAACTTATAAATATAGGTTGGGGTTGTTCTTCAGTCCCGAGGTTGATTTCTTTCAACTCATCAACTGTTGATTTAATTTCCTCATCAAATTCTAGCGGAGCATCTTCTATCAGTGGATCAATAGAGTCATCCTCTATGTCTAAGCAATCCTCTCCTAATTCACTAGTAACAACCATACAAAATTATGAATCATCGACTGGTTCGAATGTACCGAATTCAAGACCCTCTTTTGAGTTTAGAGTTCAACTTTTAACATTTCATAACTTTTCAAAAAGTTATAACTTATCTTTTGGCATTTTTTTGGTAAATGTCCTTGTTGAATTAACTTTTGTACGTAAGGCAAAAAGTAGCCAAAAGGCAATTCCATTAACTCATTAGGATCCTCTTCCAAATTTACATGGTTTTCAATATTAGTAGAGGTAGAAGCACGGTAAAATTTGATTAGCTTTGAACCAGAACTACAAACTTTCTTGACCTCTAAACTCTCCACTTTTTGAGGGAGGATCGGAGCAAGGGTCATAATATTCACATAGTGGTTTATCTGATCATAGATCGTCTCATATTTGCTTTTCTCCGCATCTTCTAAGGATATCTCGTATTGAGGTTTCCTCTATTTTTTCATCATTTATGATCTTTAAAACTATCTTCATCACCAATGTTGATGGTTGGCCTAGTCCGTTCAACAATTAAGTTGGTTCTTGCTCGTCCACGTCCCCGGCCACGACCTCGGGCGCGTGAACTAAAAGAACCTCTACCAACTTGTTGTAAGAGAGTAGTGGAAGCTCGTTGAGGTAGAGTTGAATGGCGATGCCATTGTACTTCTTCTGGATCTTTACTTTTTTTGTTGCAATTTTGCGAGAGAAGTCAGTTTTCTTTGGAGGCGCCTAGTAGGCAGCATCTTCATGAATGCCAACTTCATGAAATGAAAACAGTTTTCATGAATCCACAGTCGACCAAGTAGACAGTTGAAAGAGATCTCAACGTCGATGATATGAAATTTGGCGGTTGTTGCTAGT
>NW_018220420.1:0-842 GCF_001263595.1 Phalaenopsis equestris
TTATCTTTATTTTTATTATGATTATAGTAGTTGTTTTTTGAATTTATCATTATTTAGTGGTAATAAACTCTAGTACTCTTAATTACCCTTGAATTATCATAAAAATTGGATCCATAATAGAAAATTAGAACGCATTCGGACCAGAACAAAACTGTGCAATTTTTACCTTTGGCAGCAACGGTGCCATCGATGCCGCCGACGGTGGGTTGTCCCGAGAGTCCAGACAAAAGTAAAACAGAGGCACGCCGACGACGCCATTGACCTCACCGACGGTGAGACCGGTGAGATGATGGTTTCTTGTGATCGAGTGGCAGTTTTTGAGAGTTTTTTGGGCGGGAGTTACCTTTTTAAACTCCCAAATTCAATTTCTATTCATATTTTCTCCCAAAAATGAAGTGAAACTCCACCAATTGCATTCCTATGGCATTCAATTCCCCTGATAATTCCAGAATGCGAGTTTTTAATCGGCGAAAGTTTATTAGTGCGGAAGCGCAGCGGATCTTCAACAAACTACTTACGAAGAAAAGATTGATCAAAGAACGAGGATTTGTGAATCAAGGAATGAACAATCCTATGACACCAATTGAAGAGATGATTGTGCGGCGAAGATGGGAAGTGCTGTGCTACACTACTGCCGCTGTGGTTGTCCCTGTAGTGAAAGAATTTTATGCAAATTTGCATGAAATCAACCAGGGAGTTAATTATGTGCGAGGTAAGTGGATCACTTTTAATCCTACATGAATCAACAAATTATACATGATAGAGAACATTCATATCTGCCACTATTCAAATTTTATCCCGACAAGGAACCGGATGAATGAAATTTACCATTATTTAACGGA
>NW_018220421.1:0-894 GCF_001263595.1 Phalaenopsis equestris
GATTCTATAAGATTAATTTAACTTGAAGGAGTTGATTGGTGTGTAATATAAGATTTGAAGCATTGCGCCTAGAAATGTTGCATTAGACCTTTATGTCCAGTGACTTTTTCTTTTTATTATTTTTTGTTTCTTGCTTGCTTTGTTTTATTGTCTGATTTTGTTAAGACATTTTTGAAATATTTGCTCTTTTTTAATAAAGAGATTTGAATTTGCAGAAACAACTATTTTAAATCTTAGATTGATAATATCTTTTCTCCTCAAATTTTATGAGGGAATTACATATGGAAGTTGATGAAAGTTGAAATGAGCTTCTTCCAAACTGCAACATTTTATTTTGAATCTAATGGAAATTAAAATCCCTCTTTTTCTGTGGTGGTTTTGACTTAAGGAAATCTAATTATAATGGAAGTAGGACAATGACAGAACATAGTCGTTATTACCTCCTCAATATATATATATATATATATATCTTAAGAAACCCCGGCAACTTTCAATTTTAAATTTTTTTCTGCTTTCATATTTATGATTATTTGGGTATCCAGGTATCTGTAATTTAAGCTTGTCATATTGTAATTGTTATCTTTAGTATTTTATTTATTTCTCTCTCTATGTGCTTGAATGTGCAACTTTTTTAACGCAAGATATGAGTGTTGTCTACACATGCATGCCTGCCCATGTTTGATAGAACTTTTAATATTTTGTCAAATGTAATATATTTAGAGAACTTCATTGTGTATTGTGGTTGTTTTCTCTTATTTCTAGGCAGAACAATGAGATCCTCGAGAAGTATGTTCTGGATTTAATAATATATCCCACATATGGGTATAGCCATGGCACCTAAAGCCAATTTTTGTGTGTATATATATATATATATATATATATATATATATATAT
>NW_018220421.1:1416-7016 GCF_001263595.1 Phalaenopsis equestris
CACCCACAACAGGAGAAGAGAAAAAACATAGGCGGTTCCCAGAAAAATCCCTAAAACCAACTCTAGCCACCTCCTTCTCCCAAATTCCATCAGTATTAATCTTCACCAAATTTTGTGGAGGCACCCACCTCACTAACTTGGGGAGAAAGATCTTAGATTTAGTATAGGGAGTACCCAAGAAGAAAGAAGCTTTAAAGCAACATAAGTTAGAGATTTAATGAATGTATGCCAAAATGTTAGAGATAATAGAGAAAATATTAGTGGCCACTCCTTTATGTTTGTAAGAATTTCTGGCCATCCATATGAACCACATGAGTATAAAAGGAAATATCTTCATAAAGTGTTGGTTATTGTTACCATCTAACCAAGTATCAAAACAGTCACCAACATCTCACCACTAAGTTGAGATAATTCTGTGGAAAAAGTCTCCAAAAAATTTACAAATTTTCATAGAAAAAGTGCATTGAAAATAAATTTGAGCTGCAATTTCCTCATGCATTTTACACAGCCAGCATTGGGAGGCAGTTCTCAGCCCTTTTAACTTGAGTATATAATCATAAGGCAATATCTTATGGAAGTGCTTCAATAAGAAGAAAGACATAGAAGTTGACAATGCTTTACACCATAATTTAGAGCCCCATTCCACCTTATCAAAGTGATACATATCAGCATAGAAAGATTTCGATAAAAAAATATTCTTTTGAAGTGTGAGAAGAATAGTATCCTCTTTATCCATGTTTACTGGGATTTTGGATAAAGCATCAACATTATTGCCCACAATTTCCCTAAGCATTTGCAAGTTCTAATTTTCTTCCCGCCAGAAATAAAAAAAAAAGATAGTGCTCAAAAGCTCCAATACAATCGACCCCATTTAAGTCTGTGCATTAGTTCTAGCATTTATTAAAGATAACCATATTTTAAAGGCAATAGTTCTAGCATTTATTAAAGATATCCATATTTTAGAATCCCCCAGTTTTCATATCACAGAAGATGGGTGAGAAGATTGAAAATATTTCCAATGCAAGAATTTGTACCATAGTGACTCTCCCCTTCTAAATTTAAAACATAATTTAATGAAATTTATGTTGGCTATATGATCAAGCTCTTTAAACTACAAGCCACTAGCTACCAAGGGTATACAAACCTTTTTCCAACTAGCCCAAATTTTGTTTGAGGAGCCACCAGCCCAGAAAACTTTGTTGAGGTGGCTTGGGTGCTTAACTCAACCTCTAATTACGTGTATTTTTAATCTCCAAAATATTGCCAAAGACTTGTCCGAGTTTATATTTAGCGGCTAGTGTGAATAAATGAAATGATATAGAAAATAAATAATTAAACTTCACACTGGAGGTATTATGCAAGTATACATATCATTTAAAGCAATATAAGATTTTTTTTAAAAACATCAGTATCGATCCCACGAAGAAAGTTGAATTCTTTCAAATAAACTTACAAAAGTTTATCTAAATTACAGATAAAATAAAAGTAGAACAATGTCAATATGATAGCAAAGGTTAAGAATAAATTAAAACAGAAAGAAACGACTAGAATTAATAGGTAAAGAAAATAAATTTAACGAGTTTGAATATTATGAAAAGATCTTTCCTTTGCAAAGAGATATTAATTTGTGTAGGATTTGAACTACTAAAAATAAGATATTGTATTGTGAAAAATAGGAGCATTCCTATTCTTTACCCCCTCCCGGTGCTAGCAAAAAATATTGGCTAATTTAGAGTTTTTCACCAGCTTGTGTAGTATGTTGACCTGACTTTTGGTTGAGGCTTAATTTCTTCCTTAGGAGCCTAGGATCTAGCCATAGGACTTTCCTGTTGGCTATTCCTAGAGGACTAGTGATGGAACCCTCACTTATAGAAATTCTAAACTCTTCTTTTCTCATCTTGAAGTTCCAAATATTGGTTTTAACCTCTAACACTTAGTAGGTGGACCAATATGGGGAGCTCAAGGAAGTCCCCATAAGACTGTTTGGCCTTAGGGTTAGCCCCCAATATGGGGGAGCTCAAGGAAGTCCCCATAGGACTGTTTGGCCTTAGGGTTAGCCCTTGGTGGTGTGGTCTTGGTTAGTCCTGCACACACACACTTGCTCCTGCAATCACAACCTCAATCCTAACCCAAACATACCTAGCTTGATCCCCTAATTTATTGGAAACTCATGCGGATGGTTCCCTAAACCATTAGCGCTAGGCTAGGGTTTGACTAAGATTAGCACATGGAGGATCCATAATGGGAATTCCCTTGTTCTCATTTCCCTTGGTCTCATGGCTCAAATAAGGTGATTTCATGATTGACATCCTCAATCAATCCCAATTTTGGCAAATTCCAATTTTGACCTTTCTTGGTCCCAAACTTCACCAAATTACCAAATTGCCCCCAAACCCTAAATTTTCCAAAATTTCCCAAAATTAACCAAATTCTCAACATCTCTTCAAAATCATTTCAAACCATTCCAAATTACTCAAATTGACCAAAATACCTCAAATTTTCCAAAATTCCCAAAATACCCTCAAAATTACCAAAATATCCTCCGAACCCCAAAAAGTTTAAAAGATTCCCAAAATCTCCAAAATCACTCCAAATTTTCCCAAAATCAACTTGAACCACTCCATTGAGCCCAATTTGAACAAAATCCCCAAATTGCCCCCAATTTCCACCAAATTGACTTTAATCTCCTCCAATTTCAATTCCAAACTCAAATTCATCATCCGCAATCCCAATTGAAACTAAATCCAAGCACAATTGAACCCAATCTCAAGCCGAATTGCAATCCCAATAAAAAATTGCCAATTTAGCCATACTCTTAAAATCCCCTAAATTAAACCTCATGATCAAATCAATTTCCCCAAATTTGGATTCTAAACTCTCCATAACATTTCCCCAAATCAATTTGAATAATTAATTGACCCAAATTTGAACTCAAAGCTCACCCAAATTCAACTTGAGCCAAAATCCCCAAATTTGCATTAAAGCCTAAAATCCCATCAAATTGAACCTCCTAACTTCAAAATTTCCACCCAGTTGATATCTAAAATTCTCTATGACAATCTTTTAGATCAAATTGAACCATATCCAAAACCCTAGCCCAATTTAAACCCAAGTCTAATCCAAATGCCCAAAATTTATCATTTTATCAAATTGACCTTCCAAATCAATTTAAAATCACACAATTCCTTTTCCAAACTTCTCATGACAATCATCCCCATCAATTTGATTAATCACTTGGCCCAAATCTCAACCAACCCAACTTAGACCCAAGTTCAAACCAAAGCCCTAATTATGAACCTAAGCCCCAAATTGACTAAAATCCTTTGCATTAGGCAACCTTAACCCTATCATGCCTTTGTTAGCCACCTAGGATGCTAATTAAATTACCTAAGATCCAAGAATTGATTCATGGACCAAGGGTTCCTTAAATTAGGGGATTTCTTTTTAAATTTGACTAAACCATAAGGATTCTTCCCACCAGCCTTCCCAAGCCCCCAAACAATTAAACCTTTTGGCTCCCTTGACCCAGCTAGCCACCAGCTCAGCCCTGGCCAGCCGGCCTAGTTGTCGGAAAACACCATGCTTGAGAGGTCCCAAATGGATCAAACCCAAGATTGGGACTCTCTGAGATGGCTCAACCACATTGCTCACTTGCGTCATTTATCCCTCCACATAAGTGTCCTCTCTACCCCCCTGGCTTGCCCTGGTGGCAGTCATGGCTCCCTCCATAAATAGGACCCTTCTCACGGCCAAGGAAAAAAAAATCCAAAAACCTAGGGGAAACTCTGCCAAATTGTTTCTAGAGACTCTCCAAGCCTTCCTAAGTTCAATCCAACCATTTCCCAGACACCTCCACCACTACCTGAGCTCAATTCCAGAGCTCAGCCAGAAACAGGAAACCTCACCACATTCCACCAAACCTCAAATTAACCTTTCCCTGAGCTACACCAGAGCTTAAGGAGAAGTTCCCCACTCAAACCCCATCACTTTGAGCCCTCCAACCCACTGTTCAACCAAGGCCGCACCACCTGTTGATTGAGCTCACACATAGACCATTCACCAAAGGGAAGTGACACTTCCAGGAGGTTCATTGGAATCCACTAAAGTTTCCATAAGCACACAATCAAGGCCTCACCTCTTGGGCAAAGGTATAAACTCTCAACCCTAATTTTTGGCTCGGTTTGGCTCGGTTTGGGCCTTTGGTTTGGGCCTTTGTGAAGAGAACTTGTATTTCATATGCATGTAGCCATATAGATGTATTTGTCTTGACTAGATGAAGGTGTAGGAACAAACCCGAAGTGATTTGGTTGAGTCTAGGCTGAGATCTTAGGGTTTAAAGTCGTGCGGTTCACGGGTTCTGGCCATTGGGGACGATGACCAGGAGCCGTCTGATCTCGTGTGTATCAGACAGACTGTCAAGATCATGTTGGACGAAATGAAGGGACGATAACCGCGGGCTGACGAGGCGCTGAGGTGGATTGCGATGTCGAATGGAGGAGCGCCTTGTGGAAAGTTTGGCGCGTACAAGGATGGCGTGGCGGCTGACTCAGATAAGTAGAAAAATAGGATTTTTGATTTAGTTTAATTCCATATATTTGCATAGAAAATTCATAAAAATAAAATAAAAATACCTTATTGCTCAGTGAACAGAGGAGATTAATAAGAAAAAAAAATAAAATTATTTAGTGTGTCTCTGATTTTTAATTAATTAAATAGCCTCTGCAATGTTCTAATTTTAATTAAGTGTATAATAATCATCATGACTTGGGATTTTAAGGGGTTTTTCCCCATGGCAATAGAGGTATTTTGTAATTTTTCCAAAGTCAAATAGCATCTCTAAACATGTAACCCTAATTTCTAAGTTTAGATGGTTATTTTGCTTAATATAATTATATAAATTAAAATATAAATCAGAAAAACATGGGGCTTGTTTTGGTCAGAGGACTTCTGAAAAATTGTAAATTAAATTTTAGTATTTATATAAATCACTACAGTTAATTAACCCTAAAAACTCATAAAAATTAACCTCATAAAAATTAAAAAATAAATTTGTTATATTTAAAAAATTATCAAAATCAATTCCACACTATAAACAATACTTATTTTAATCCACTATAAAAATTTGAAATTTATTTGATTCAATGAGCACTAAAGTTGATTTTTTAAATAAAATGACATTTTTGGCATGAAAATAATTTTAATAAATTAAATATGATTAGGAAAATTATGAAAAGTGATTTTCTGAGTTCCTTGTGATCAAGAGCACTTAGAAAAATTAAAAACTAAATTAAGAACTATTTTTAAATAAATATTTTCTTTTTAAGTCTATTTTTGAATTAAAAATAATTAAAAATATATAAAAATTCCAAAGTTTTGAAAATGCACCAAATTGTTCTTAATTACTTCTTGATTACTTAAGGCTTATTATAATATTTTTCCTAATTTTTATAAGTTAAATATAATTTTTTAAAGGCTAAAAATATATTTTCACAAATTTGGAATTAAAATAACTATAATAAATAAATTAAAAATCACAAAAATAAAAAGTTTGTTTATCTGAGTTCTTTGGACTGAGAGAGATTTAATAAAAATGTAAAAAA
>NW_018220422.1:0-745 GCF_001263595.1 Phalaenopsis equestris
CCAATTAGGGCATATCTCTACTGTGCTTAGTAACCAAAAATTAGAAACTTTTTTGAGTACTGTGGAACCAAATCCTAAAGATCAAGGAAAAGAACAAATTAAAGCGATACAATTACTAAGTGGAAAAGAATTGAAAACGAGAGTCCAATAAGAAATGAAAATTGAAAAAGAGAAAGTGGATACAAAAAAAGAAAAGGACCATGAGTACCCAGATTTAGAGTATTAATTTACACCAATGAAGATTACTGTGGAGAAACCTCCACCGTCGTTTCCTCAAAGATTGAAGCAACACAAATAGAATAAACAATTTTCCAAATTTTTAGAAATTCTTGAGAAGTTAACGGTAAACATTCCCTTCGTAGAAGCTTTAGAGCAAATGCCCAATTATGTGAAATTTATGAAAGATGTTTTGAACAAGAAAAGGAAGTTTATGAATAACAAAACTTTTGCACTTAGCAAAGAGTGTAGTGCAATTATTCAGAAAAAGCTTCCTAAAAAATTAAAAGATCCTGGTAGTTTCACTATACCTTGTGTTATTGGTGAAAAATTTTATGGAAGAGCTTTATGTGATTTGGGAGGCAGCATTAATCTTATGCCTCTATCAATTTTCAAAAGATTAGGATTAGGAGAAGTCTCACCTACTTCTGTAACTCTATAATTAGCGGATCGTTCAGTTACATATCCTAAGGGAGTTATAGAAGATGTGTTAGTAAAAGTGGATAAATTTATCTTTCCTGTGGATTTC
>NW_018220422.1:3746-4024 GCF_001263595.1 Phalaenopsis equestris
AACACTAGGCTGAAGTTATTTCTTGGGAAATTGAAGTCTCGTTGGTTAGGGCCCTTTACTGTGACTCAAGTTTATACATACGGAGCTGTTGAAATTGAAGATCAGAAGATGGGAAATAGATTAAGATTAAAACCATATTTTTTGGGTAAAAGACCAAATTTTAAAGAGGTTTTAATGATCAGTCAACCTGAATAACACCTGAATAGGTCGGGCTGACGACGTTAAACCAAGCGCTTTATGGGAGGCAACCCATAGTTATCTTTACTTTTATTGCAATT
>NW_018220422.1:4034-7290 GCF_001263595.1 Phalaenopsis equestris
TTATCATTAGTTTGTGGTAGTATTAAGCTCTACTACTCTTATTTACCCTTGAATCGTCATAAGAATTGGATCCATAAAGAAAAATTGGAATTCATTCGGACCAGAGCGAAACTGTGCAATTTTTGCCTTGGGCAACGACGGCGCCCTTGATGCCACCGACGGCGGGTTTTTTCCAAGAGTCCAGGCAAAATAAGTACAGAGGCTTGCCGACGGCTCCCTCGACCCCGCATACGGTGAGACCGGCGAGATGGCAGTTTCTTTGGTTTGAATGGCGGTTTTTTGCGGTTTTTGGGCTAGAGTTACCCTTTTAAAGTCCCAAATTTGATTCCTATTTCATATTTTCCCCCAAAAATGAAGTGAAACTCCACTAATTTCATTCCTATGGCGTCCAACTCCCCTGATAATCCCATAATGTGAGTTTTTAATTGGTGAAAGTTTATTAGTACAGATGCGCAGCGAATCTTCAACAAGGTACTGACGAAGAAAAGATTGATCAAGGAAAGAGGATTCGTAAATCGTGGATTAAATAATCTCTCTACAGCAATTGAAGAGATGATAGTGCGGCGAAGATGGGAAGTGTTGTGCTATACGACCTCTGCCATGGTTGTTCCTGTGGTAAAGGAATTTTATGCAAACTTGCATGGAATCAACCATGGAGTTTTTTATGTGCGAGGTAGATGGATCACTTCCACTCCTGCACGGATCAATGAATTATACATGATAGAGAACATTCTTGTTTGCCACTCTTCCAATTTTGTCCTGACAGGAAACCAGATGAATGAAATTTACCAATATTTAACGGACGAAACTAACGACTGGGAAATGAGAGAAAACGGGTATTTTAGTTTTTCTACGACACTCCTAAATCCCATTTCGAAACACTGACACTTTTTCATTTCTGTGAAACTGTTACCGACAATGAAGATCGGTAAAGTTTCTAAAGAAAGTGCTATTTTGAATTACTGCATCCAAAGGGGACTGCTGATCGATATTGGGTCAATAATTGTGAAGTCGGTATTAGGCCTGATCATTCATAGATCAACTTATGGGCTTGGACACCCTTCCAAAATTTTCTCACTTCACAGTCAGTTCTAAGTGTCCTACGAAAATTGGGAAAAGGTACTTCAACCTTGGAAGCCCTTGGACCCAACTGAGAGATTCCCAGCTTTTGAAGATGAAAATGACATGGCCATTATAGTAGATCAATCATCTCAGAATTCAATGTCAGTTCAACCCTTAATTCCTGACAAGACTCTGCTGTTCCCTGCGCCGAATCAAGAAATTGGAAATGGAGGTACAAAATGTCATGAATGTGATTAATAATATCTCTGATTTCTTCGATCATCTAGACTGGAGGATGAAGGAACATTTCGAGCACTCTGGACATTTAGAAGATAGTTTAATACGACTGGTGAGGAGGATGAAATTAATAGAAGAGGATTCCACTGAAGAATTTCCATTCCAACCCTTCTACAACCTCCTTGTTCATGTGTAATCAATGGGTGATCTCAAAGGAGAATTGAATACCGAGTTTGAGGATTAGTAGATTTATATTACTACCTATTTGTTTATCTATGTATTTCGATTTGAGCTTTGTATTTGCTTTGCTTTAGAATTATGCTTTTAGATCTCTGTATAGTTCAGACTAAGCATAGGATGTTTTGTTTATAGTGTTTTGAGTGTTGTGGCTTGGATTACAACGCTAAATTGATGTATTGAGGTTGAGAAAATATCAAAATTAGGTGTGTTATGTAACGTACATTGTACACCTTGAAATTTATATATAAAAGTGATTTTGTGTTGTGAAAGTTTATTTGTGATAAGTACATCATTTATTTACTTAAAATTAGGTCTATAATGATTGAACGGATGTTGTTGAGGCTTGAAATTGATCAAAATCGCAAAAATCCAGGAATTGAACCAAAATCAATAGAGCCCGCCGACGACGCCCTCGACGCCGGCTTGCAAATTGTTCGAAATTGCAAAAATCTTGGAATTGAATAAAAATCAATAGATCCCGCCGACGGCGCCCTCGACGCCACCGACGACGGATTTTTCCCAAGAGTTAGGATTTAATTCTAATAGAGTGTGTTGACGATGCCATCGACTCCACCGACAGTGAGCTCATGAAAAAAACACCTAGAACCATGATTTTGACCAGACCCCCGCCACTATTCATCATCCCTTCCTCCTAAAAATGCCATTTTCAAACTAGGGTTTGAAAGATCTTGGATTGGGAGGTGATTTCAAGGCTTTTTGACACCATATTTGATCATCTCTAGGTAAGAGCTTCACTCCAAGTTAAAAATATTTTATTTTCATCATGGATTTCTTCCACATTGAGGAGATTCAAAAATTTTGAGAATGTGAAGAAAATATTGGGAAGAAGTTCATGGATCTTAGTGTTAAACTCTTAAAATTACTTTTGCAAGCCATTCTTTAAATATTTGAAGTATATTTAGGAATTTTTCTATAATTTGATTAGATTGAAATGTCTCCACAACAAAAGAGATGAAATGAGTTTGACGAGTCTCACTTCGTCAATGTGATGGCTCAAACAAGATTTACTTCAGTCTTTATAGGAAAGAAGTGTATACAAGATCAAGTTTTTGAGAGTCCTGAAGGAGAAATTGAACGAGTTATTGTGGGAAAACTTTTGTTACACCACCTATAAAGCTGATGCAAATGTTGTGAAGAAGTTCTACGCCAATGTAATCTGTTCTGAAGATGGAATCGTTCAAGTACAGGGATTTCCATTTGTATTTAATGCCGCCTGCATCAACACCTTTTAGGAAGTCTCAGACTCTTATAGCTGCCACTATGAATCCTTTAGTACGATGGAAGGCACCCTGAATGATGTGATCAACTTTCTCATTGATGGGAATAGAACATGGAAGATAAAGCAACGAGAACGGGTAAATTTTTCTACTTCCATGCTTAATGCCACCTCCAAGGCATGGCACTATTTTATTTCCTCTACTCTTTTACCGACTTATCACCATAGTGAGGTAACTAGATATAGAGCTATTCAGAATTTCTGTATTCAGAATAATAGAACTATAAATGTGGGGAGAATTATTTTTAAGAATATATTGACTACGACAAGGAGTGAAACAAGTGGAAGTCTAGGACATCCTGACCTTATTTATGCACTTTGCCAACTTTCTGGAGTGGAAGCTGGAGATGATGAGGAATGGGTTTATCCTATGAAATAAAATAAAGCTAATTTGAAAACTTATGAATCCCATGAGAAATG
>NW_018220422.1:8725-9849 GCF_001263595.1 Phalaenopsis equestris
TAAAAAATTGGCTTCACTGGACCTACCTAAAGGGAAAACTTAAATACATTCCTGAACTTATATTTATGGATTAACATCTTTTACTAGTAAAGTTCTCATGAAGTTCATATCATTTGAATATTTTAAGTGACTTGATATTACAACATATAGTCATCATTGAAATGAATAGAAAACTAGAACTCTTAAGCTTGATGACTAGATAATCTTGTACCTACATAGTTAATTTAATTACTTCATATTTTTCTGAAAATCTCACTATGGTATTTACTTAAATCAAAATTATAGTATTTTTGAATTAAAACTTTACTACAATAGATCATAACTTTTATGTAGTACTAAAATTACTTGAGCACAAGTAATAGTTAAGTTTGGGGGATTTTGACAAAAGGAAAATATGTTGAGATTTCATACCTATTTTACACTATTTTTGAAAATATTGTAATATTTTTAAAGAAGGGTAATTTTGATATTTTGTTGCAGGTATGATGAATTATGGTTA
Source organism: Phalaenopsis equestris (assembly GCF_001263595.1). Taxonomy (NCBI): domain Eukaryota; kingdom Viridiplantae; phylum Streptophyta; class Magnoliopsida; order Asparagales; family Orchidaceae; genus Phalaenopsis; species Phalaenopsis equestris. Next base: position 9,225 of record NW_018220422.1, read on the forward strand.
TTCGAGCAAAAAAATGCAAAAACGATGCAATTTGGAGCAAAAACGAGCAAGAAATGAAATTTTGCTCTATCACCTTTCTATAAGTCTTTCGAAGCTTAATCTCTTTTACAATTCTTGCATATTTTTGAATGAGATTACACTTTAAAGGAAGGTTTTTTTCATGCTTATTTTGTAGGGTTATCTCTTAGGAACACAACGCAACTGAAATGGGGCAAAACAGAGCTAAAACGGAGCCAAACTGAGCGTAACGGTGGAGCTGCGCAGAAAATCCGCCGACAGCGCCCTCGAGCTCGCCGACGGCGAGCTCGACGGTTATGTCCAATCAGATAACAGAAAAGCTTGTCGACGTTATGAATACGGACAAATTTTGAAGGGATGCTTAGGCAACTCTTGGGAAAACTCATCCAAAACTTTAAAAGAAGATTTTGGCCAAAAATTAGAGAGGATCCTGGAAGTTAGAGAGGGTCCTGGAGGTTAGAGTGATTCCAGTAGTGTGTAGAGAATTTACTAGAGGGTCAAAATTGTGAGGCCGAGAGTCAAAATTGTGAGGAATTCTTTGAGATATTGTAAGAGTGGAAGGAAAGAAAGAGATTTATTCCTCCTTGCTGCTTCGAAGAAGAATTCT
>NW_018220422.1:9859-10085 GCF_001263595.1 Phalaenopsis equestris
AGAATTCTGTGTGCTGTAAAGAAAGGAAGAGATTTAGAGCAACTTCAAGAAGTTTTCTTGAGGAGAAATTAGAGATAAGTTTATTTATCGTTGTAGTTAGTATGACTTTGATTTTATATATGAATTCTGAGTTTTGTTGTGTTTTCCCCATGAGATCTGAGTAGTTTTCTCTGTTCTTCTCCTTGTCTTGAGATTTGTGAAATGGTAATTTGAATTGGTGAAGCCA
>NW_018220422.1:10362-16438 GCF_001263595.1 Phalaenopsis equestris
TTGAACTAATTCATTTTATCCATTCACTATAATTTCTTGATAAGGAGAAAGATGCTTTCTTATATATTGAACATCACATTTGAACCTTCATTAGTATAATTAATTATTTAATAGTTATTAAAATTACATATTTATTTCAATTGCCTATTAGTGACAGATAAGCAAATTGAACTTCATTGTTGTGATTAAAGTATTGCTTTTCTAAAATCTTAGTTCGTAGTTCTAATCTTACTCCTTGTGGGATCGATATCTAGGACTTCATTAGAGCCGTATATTACTTGAGAGATACGTATAATTGCATTGATAAGTGTGACTTTACAATTATTGAATATTTATTACGTCCATATTTATCGAATCTACAAGTGTTATTGAGTTTTGATATAGTTGCTAAGAAATTAAATCTTTTTGCAGCAGTATTAAGTACTTATGTTTTTAAGCATATATAAAGTCGCGGTCATATATATATAGTTTTGAAAATAAGATTTTAATTTTATAAGGGTAGGCTAAACATGGTCCCATATATTCGATAGTTTGAATTAAATGAGCATAACACCACAAGCGATGCATCTATTCCGAAGAATGATCACATTTTTTGGTAGTGAGGCTTGGTTAAATAAACTATAGAATCTATGAGAGTTACTCTAGTTTGCAAAACCGTTCATGTTGACCGACAAATTTCTCTATTTATTATAGAAAATTAAATAAGGCTTATATTAAGATGTGTTTCAAAATTCCGAGTAGCGGCAAGTCCTTATAGTTAATTACATTTTAAGTAAACAATGTCATTTAAGAATACTCTCAATTTAGATTAGTGGTTTTGCCTTCAATAATTTTAAAGTTTAAGTTTTAAAGATTGGACAATAGAAATTCAAAAGGGAATGGATCAAGTAGGAATATTTTTTTTCAAGAATCCAAAGGAATGAAAGGTAGGAGATGTCACTATTATGAATGAAACATTGGTGACTTTTCAAACTATCCTACAATTTGGCTTTATGTTTTAGAAAAAAATTATTTGATGTTTCATTCTGTAAATTTTAATATTTAGGGCTTACACTTGTATGACACAATCATACAAATAACTTAGAAGATAGGAGGGGTTACGTCATAATGAACGATGAACTCATAACCTAAAAATAATTAAGGCATAAATTGCACAACATGATTGTGCAAAAGCCTAATGATAAGTTGAGGATTTATGTCACGCCGGGCAGACAACTTCAAAATCTTATGGTTTGCTATTTAATTCTAAGAAAAGTAGCTATTGTAGAACACATTTGTTGTCTCAAAGTTGTTCTTTTGTACATTCTTGTCATTTTGCCCATAGCATTAGCTCCAAGCTCCTCATTGAAGTGACAGCCCTAAGGTCTAAGGTTCTAGAAGTTTTACCATGTATGTTTCAATGTTTTTGTTTTGTTGTTGTTATTGTTCAGGTGTTTTATAGGGGTTAAAGTTGACTAGAGTTACACCGATTAAGATCCCATGGTTCTCTCATTCTGGTACCACTATTTTTTTATTGAATTTACTTAATCTAAATGAGTTATTAAGCTCCTTTAAACTGGAGAGATCTCGTTAGCAACCGTGGGTTACCTCATCCGAGGGACTCCTGTAAATCCAAAAGGATGTGCTATGTTGTATGTTTTTTTTTTAAATATTGTTTAATTTTAATCTTGAAAAAGGTTCATCTTAATTTTGAAAGTTCTTTGTTTTAACTTTGAAAGTTCTTTGTTTTGACTTAAAGTATCCCAACCAAGCATGCATAATATGTTAAAGTAGTGGTAAACTTTACTAATAAAATGACAATAAATAAACTGTAAATGCGTACCTGTCATCTTCTCACTGCTTCCGCTGAAAAGTTAGCATTCATAATCTTGAATATATTGCAAAGTAATAACAGGTACTATGTGAAAAGTAGTATTGGAGCTTTAACGGTTTTAGGTTCAAAACTTGGCGAGTCTTAAAGTTTTTAAGGAATGGTTTTCTTGAACCAAGCATAATAAGTTCAATTGTCCTTCAAAACATCCAAACAATTATAAAGGTATCTGGGAGTACCCTAAACATCCTTTAAAATTTTTTGAATCGTTTTGAGGTCATTTGAACTTGTTACGTTGTTGAAAAGATCATCTAGAGGTTCATTAGGATTAAGCTATGCTCAATTTTATTTCTCAATTAACCCGTGAGAAAGGGGACAAACAAGCTTGAGCTTGTAGTGTTTAAAGGAGATTATTTATGGTTTATCGTTCAACTAACCCTCAAGTAGCTTTAGATTAAACTTAGCTCACTACAAAGCTCAAAAGACATTAGGGGCAACTGTGTAATTTAGGAAGAGTCATTTTAAAAATGTTTTATTCCTTTTGAAAGATCAACCTATAGCTCAACCATTGGTTTGGGACTCTAGATTAGTGAATTATCAACTTTCCAATTTATGTCTCAAATAGTTAGGTCATTCAAATAGGTTTATTCTTCCAAAACTTAATAATTTAGATAATTACATTTATACGCTTCTTTCATAAAAGTGGAGGTTAATTGGTTTCTACCTCTTACCCTCATGTTTCAATCATCTTAGAATGTTGTTTAAGATCAAATTATTACCTTTTAAGTTTTTAACCCATCCTAAATTTTAATTAGGGTTGAAAAGGTGGAAATTGCAATTTTACCCCCTACAATTTTACCCCTAAGACTCCTATCTTAATAAATCTTTTAAATTAATCCAATTGGGCTCGAAACTTTGCTAACATATCTCTCTTGGGTTAATTAACAAATTAGAGAAGAAGTTATATTTTCTTATTTTTATTTTATTTTCTAATTATTTTAATACAAAAATAGAAATTTCCAAAGTTAATTCATTTAATCAATCAAAGTAAAGTTTTTGTGCTTAGGAAATTTATTTGAGGTTCACCGAGGTTAGAGAACCATTTAGGCAAATTTTTATTATTTTTTTAATTATATTTAAATTTTTACGATTTTTATATTGGTTTTGATGTATAAATAAATAGAAAATATATTTTAATTACAAAAATTTTAAGTTTTAATTTTTATTGACTCCTCTGACTTTAAGAAAGTAAAAGCAAATGATTTATAATTTTTCTCATTTATATTTTATTTATTAGAATTATTTTGGTGGATACTTTATAAAATTTTAAGAAAATAATTGTAAGTGTTTAAAAATACATTTTTGGTTTTAGAAAATTCATAAAAAGGTTTGAAAGGCACCGTCTCTTATTATGAGTGATTTCACATCATTTTAACTTATTTTGTCTTTTTTTTAATCTTTGATTTATTATTTTAATTATTTTTTATTAAAAAATAACCAAAAAATAAAAGTTTTATTTTGACTTCCATTTTATTTTTCTTAAGTGTATGTGACCACAAGAAGTTGACAAACTCAATTTCATATTTTTTTATTTATATTTTATTTTTTATAATTATTTTAGTGAATAATCAAAAATATCATGAAAAATAGTTTTAAGTATTAAAATTATATTTTTTGGGTCCTGAAAAAATCAGGGAGAACATTTTAAGTTATTATCTTTAATGAGGGAAGATTTGCTTGCATTTTGAAATATTTTATATTTTATTGATTTTTTTTTTATTTTAATTATTTTTAAATGCTAAAAAATGAACTTTTTATTTTAATTACAATTTTATTCTTCTTAAGTGCTTATAACCTTAGAGAACTCACCAAAGTTGATTTTATATTTTTTTATTTATATTTTAATTATGATAATAATTTTAAGCTATAAATTAGTGATATTATAGGAAAATACATTTAAGTCTTCAAAACACATTTTTTGACTTTGAAATTTTTTTTGGGAATATTTTAAAGTATTTTTCTTTAATGAGACAAATTTTTGTGTTTTTTTCTTTAAATAAGTTTATATTTTTGTAATTTTAATAATTTTTTTTATATTAGAAAAATATTTAAAAATATTTTTATATTTGAACTTATTTTTTTTTCTTTTTCTTATGTCCATCTATTTTATTTTTTTTTTTAGGGGTATTTTTATTTTATTTTTATGATTTTCCTACACCAAGATATGTATTTTTAAAATTTATGTATTTATTTAAACCAAAAATACCCTATTTATCTACTTATCCACGTCTGTGCCCCGTCACATCGTCGTCTCCTAAGCCTAAGTTGTTTTGCACCTAACAAGTCTAAGTTTTGGACATGTTTGAATGACATACAAAAAGATCATCAAAGTCTAGATATTAGACATGTAAATCCATAAAATTTAAGTGGCAAGCTTATGAATGTTCAAGAAATATGTAGCATGTATGTGAATAAATATAATTGTATGCTGCGCATGTAATATATATATATAATTTGCATAATATGTATGTGAAGATTTAGGGGACAGTGGTGAAAATATAAGTGTCTAAGAAAATGGTGGCGTAGATGTAAATTTTAAAGCATAGGTGTTGGACATGTAAATACATAAAATGTGTGAAACACAAGCAGATATCAAACTTTTGGTGATAAATATGTAACGCACAAGAATAAAAGTGTCATGCGTGTAAACTTTCTCCCTTTTTTTTAGGTGTTAGTTATATAAATTTTTAAGAATTAGGTGGTATGCATGAAATAAAATTTTGGTGGCATGCATGTAAATCTCTCTCTCTTTCTCTCTCTCTTTTAAAATTTGTAAGTTATGTAAATACTTAGGAGGAAAGTTATATGCTGATCCTGATTTTTTATATGTAAGGATTTATGAAGTTGACACCACAATAGCTTCAAAAACTTGATCATTGTTTGAAATTAAGTTGTGTATAATATATACAATTATAGGCAATTAATCATGAGATTCTACACAAGTATACGTATCGTTATCAAGTAATAAAGGACTTTCTATTTAAGCCCCAAATATTGATCCCACGGGGAAGGTGTAAATTGACAATGATAAGTTTTACTAGGAAATTTACAGAAAATCAAACGAAATCACTGTCACTAATTTTGAATGCTGAGATGTTATCAAAACTAAAGTACTTAACTATTAGAAAGACAGAAATGCAAAGTTTAAAAAAAATAAATACTAATCTATTAACTATGTTTATGTAATGAAGATTTCTTATGTGAAAAAGCATCTTTCTCACTACAATGAGGTTCTGGTGAAATGAGATGAGATAAATGTTTATAATATATATTGTACCAAATAAGAGTAATTATAATTCTCTACCCTGATACAGCTCATAGAAAATCATTAGCTAATCTTAGGTTTAGTCCTTAAATCCGTGGCTAGGCTAAGAGGATACCGGCTCCCACTTGAGAGTTCCCACTTCCCTTCACCTGAAGGCTAACCCCTCGCTTTAGTTTTTAAACACTAAGACCAAATTGGGGATTTTAGTCTGTCACCCTAAAGATTCTCCAATTCTACACCCAACAAAGAATATTTCCTTATTTATTTGCACTTAATTCCATAAACGAATTTCTCCTCCATGAAATCAAATGTCACTCTGTTGTAGAACTCATACTCCATTTCCCGGATCATATGTTTCACAACATATTTAGCAATTAAATTGGTCAGATCGAAATGTAAATTAAGTTTGGAATTGAAAAATCATCACAATTTATTTTATATTTTAATATTGGCACATCATATTATATTTTCTCTTCATTTCACCATATTTCAGAGTGGGGAGAAAGATAGAGTAAACTACTCAGTTTTGAAGAGAAAGACACAACAAAACAGAAATTTCATATATAAAAAAAATTTCATACAACACTAATAAACAAACAAAACTTATCTGAAACTCTTTCTCAAAGCAAATCCCTTGTGGCCTTTCCTTAGAAATGCAGGAAGAAGATATCTCTCATTTTTCTCCTTCTCCAACACTCTTACAGAAAGTTTCACACTAAAACTTTTCTCTTTCTCCAACACTTTTACAGAAAGTTTCACACTAAATCTCACCACACAAACTCTAAACTATGAAAAAAAAATCACTAATGGACTCCAATATGGTGGTGGAATGAAGATGGATTATGAAGAATGGTGAAAATGGAGTGTGGTGGAATGTTTTGGAGTGAAAAAATGTCCATTTCCTGATGAATTTCAGCCCCAAATAAAGCCCAAGGTCGGTT
>NW_018220422.1:16504-24512 GCF_001263595.1 Phalaenopsis equestris
CGCCTGGGGCGCCGTCAGAACGAGTCCTGGCGCCATCGACGCTGAGTAAAAATTTCAACTGTTTTGTTGTTCTGCACCGTCGGCGCTGCCCTTGGTGCGCGGTCGCCACTGCTCTTGGCGCGTTCGGCGCTGAGTACTTATTCAAAAATGTCATTTTGACTCCAAATTCCTTCCATTTTGCTTTATTTTTGCTTTAAGTCCTGAAAATCAACAACTTGTAAGAAAACATCAAAATACCATCCATTAAGATGTAATATCAAAATACCTTCCATTAAGGTGTAATATCACTAAAAATTAGTGTAAAATATGGGTCTAAAAATACGTATATTTTCGGTGTACCTAAATCTCCCAAACTTACATGTTACTTGTCCTCAAGTAACTCCTCTATTACATAAAAATATGACTTATGGTAAGGAAATTAACTTCTAGACTCTTATATTTAAGTTCTCTAAACATAATAATATAACTTAATAAAAATTTAAAACAACTCCAATTAATACTAATGGTGCTAGCATATGCAGTAATTAAGTCTAAGATTTCTGATCCTCTATTTCTTTCAAGAGAAATTACAATTTATCATGTTAAAATCACTTAGAAAATTTATATGAAAAGAACATCATAAAAATTTATTAATCATTAAGTTAATACTCAAATAAGAACTTCAGAAAATGTTTAATACTCAAATAAGAACTTTAGAAAATGTGTCCAAGTCTTTTTTATTAAGTTGATTCAAGTGAAGCCAATTTTTAATTAGGCATCTCCTCAAGCTTCTCCCCACATCTTTTTTCTTTTTACTTTACTTTTTCAGGATTATTTTTAATCCCCTTTTTCTTTTCTTTCTTCTTCTCTTTTTTTTTTATGTATGTGAGGATTACTATATCTGGATAGCTTTTAATGATTTTGAACTTCACTATCATCTTCTTAAAGTTAAAAACAATTTCATTTCTTCACTTAACAAATTTATATTAACTTAAAAATTACATAAAGTTTAATTCTTTTTTTTTACATGAATCTTTTAAGATTTTTAATACTTCAAAAATATAAATTTCTTTACTTAAAATAGAAAAACATAGTCATATTCTCTTTTACCAAATATCTTAGTCTCTAGAATTAGCCTTTATTATTGAAAAATTTTTTACTTAAATTTACTATATATTTAGAAACATAAATATAGTTATCCAAAGTTAACCCCTAATACCAAAGGTCATGTTAAATTTAAAATTTTTGAAAATATTGTTAAGTGAGGACAAATAAAATTAAATTCTTTCTTTTCTTTTTTTTTTTAAATAATTTTTCTCCCCCCCCCCCTTCAAACTTAAAATTTTTTAAAAGATTTACATGAAGAACTTTAAAAATAAAAGGGTGAAAGAAAGCATTAAATACATAAAGAAAATTCATACATGTTGAAGATTCTGATTTTTACAAATAAATTCTGAAATACTGCAGTGCTAATATGAAAAACTGTAAAGTTTAAAACATTAAATTACACATAATATATATAAAATTTGATGAGAAAGAGTTTATTACAATACATATAACAAAGATACAATACATATAACAAAGTTCTGAAACTAATAACAGAATTAAGCTAAATTCTAAAAATGAGAATAGTTTTACATATTACAGTTTCACATTACAACATAACAACAGACTCTCAACAATATCACAAAACAAACAATACAATCACAAAGTAGAACACAAAGAAACAAAGAAACAAACAAAAAAATCACCAGTCATCATCTTCTTCATCATCTAACTTCTACTGCTAATATAGAGTATAAACATAAGGAATAAGGAACTGAACTGTATGATCATCTCTCAGGTATTTCACTAAAGCATCATCATAAGCAGCATCATATTCAAACTTTTGGCAAATCAAATCATCTGTATGAGCATTTCTGTCCTCCATGTCCTGCATCCTATGATCCATCCTCAAAATATCTCCCTGCTGAATCATAATCTGATCCAATGACACCCTGTTACTGGGGTCACTTGAAGTAGGCTCACTAAAAGTAGGAGTCCTAGAAGTAGAAAGAATATCCTTAGCCTTATTTTTAGATCTCCAATCAACATGAGACTTATAATTCTTAATGTTTACAGGCCCAATCGGTCTCTAAGGCTCAATCCTCTCCTCATCAGGTCTGAAATCAACTCTTGCATGCTCACAAAGTGTATAAATGAGAGCGAGTGTTCATATAAATGATAGAGCCTACATTTATATCCATCACTTGCTAAATACAGTAGTTCAGGATGGCTCTATCCCTGGTCACTTCACTATGATGGTTTGTTGGAATCATCCTCCCATAAATAAAATAATGTCAGACCTTAGATACTACATTTAACATAGAAAGTGGAAAGTTGACTTTAACTCCATTCTATACTTTCCAAGCCCCTTTCTCACCAGTCAGAAAAGAAATAACCTCATTTAAGACCTCATTTGTAGTAGAGAATGAATGATATTGGCATCTATAAACATCTTCTAACTGATAAAACTGATTTATTTTTTCTTGGAGTAAACTCCACCCTTTTTTCTTGAACGAAAACAAAATCATCAGAAGCCTCCGGAAAGTTAGCATAAAATTCCATAACTATCCCAACTATCACATCGGCAGTAAAATAGCAGAAGTTTTCCCACTGTCGAGTGATAATCAATCGTTCAACTTCTCCTCCTAGATTTTTGAAACCTCAATCCAGAATCACTTTTTTATCTTCATAAAGATTATGAAATTGAGCACTAACTTTAAAGCTAGCAAACTTTTGCTCCTGATATTCTATTTTTCTTTTGCTCGATCTAGTGTCATAGGAAATCTAGAAAATTTTGATAAAAATCTGAATAAATTCCAAAATTCTGAAAATTAAAATGTAAAGTAAAATGTAAAGCACTTTAAAAAAGCACTTTAAACTTAAATCCACTAAGTAGAAGTTTTTCACGAAAGAATTTTCTCAAAATATCTTAAAAAAAACTCAAAACTTTCAAATCTAGGCAATGTGAGAAAAATCTTTGGTAAAAAAAAAAATTACTTTAAAGTGTAGCTCTTACCTGGAGAAAATGAAATCCAAAGTTCCTTTGCCTCTAAATCGCCTCATATCTGCCCAAAATCAAGCCATAGGTGTGAAAACCAATGGTTGAAGGTGACTTTAGGGGTAAAAATGGAGGTTTTGCGGTGAAAATTGTGAATTAAAGGGGTTATTACTGCTCTCGAGTTGAAGGCGCCGTCGGCTCCCGTGCCAGCGTCGTCGGCGTTGAAGGCCCGAAATTGACTATTTTGATTTTTTCAAATTTTCAATTTCCTTTTAATTTACTCCAAAGGTTTTTTAGTATTTTTAAACACAATTTTTTATCTAACAATAATTCAGAAATAAACATTCACAAACAATCATTTTCACAAACAACAACAAACTAACTTTTATATATGAAAATACACATTTTACAAACACATTTCACAAATCACACATTCACACTTATTAAGCAAACTAATTATAAATAAACGTCGAAATCAAGCCTAAAGGCTGACACAAAACTATACACATAATCAAAGTTCAGAATTATAAAGCAAAAACAAAGCAAACCAAATTAAATCAAATCCACACAATTGCATCAAATACATAAATATTCTTAAGCAAGTAGAGAATTCAAAGTCTTCAGTCATTCCGCTTCATCTTTAGTGCTTTCACCTCCTCTAATATCTCCCATGGATTGGTAATGAACATATAGATTGTAGAAGGATAGGTAAGAGAATTAATCGGTTGAATTTTCTTTGATACACCCATTTTCTTTAAACATCCGAACTAATCATGCTTCAAAAGTTCTAGTATGATCAAAATTTTCTTTCATTCTCCAATCAAGGTGATCGAAAAGGTACTTAAGACCTCCCACTGCATTCATAATACTCTAAAGTTCCCTTTCAATTTTCTTCAATTTCTTCTCCAAAGTAAGCAAACTTCCTACTGTTGGTGGTATTAATGGAGTTGAAGCATTTGAAGAATGATCCATAATAGCATTTAGTGCTTCATTTCCATTACAAAAATACCTACTAAAATACTTATCATCAATAGGGATCATGGGCTCGCATGGTAGTAAACTTTTTCCCAACTTTCATATGGCACTTGGAATTGACTGCAAATCAGAAAAATTGTAGAAGGATGCCCAAGTCCATAAATTAGCCATTCATAATGATACCCATAACAGATTTAGATATGATTGATCCTATATCAAAAGGTTTTTCCATTTAAATACATTAGTTTAAAATAACACTTTCCTTAGTGACTCTATTAATCTTCATAGTAGGGAGTGATTTTGCACAAATAAAGAAATGCCACAGCTTCGAAATTGGATCAAGTGATTAAGCAGAAAAACTAATATATCCTTAATCCCGTACTTCCCACATATCACTTTCATTAGTCATAAAACTATAAACATTTTGCATCAAATATCGTGTAGGAATGAAATTTGTACGACCGATTGGAACATTTTCTATCATATACATTTCATTAATCCTAGCCAGGAGTAAATAGTACAGCCTTACCTCGTACAAAGACAACTCCTTGGGTAATTCCATGTAGATTTGCATAGAACTCCTTCACTACAGACACAACAACCGCAGCGGTAGTGTAACACAAAACTTCCCATTATTTTTGTAAAATGATCTTGTCACCGAGAGCACTTGGATTGATCAATCCATGATTAATAAATCCTCTCTCCTTGATCAATCTCTTCTTCATAATAATTTTATCGTATAATCTCTGTGCATCAAAACTAATAAACATTCTTCTATTGAAAACTTCATAACTTGAAGTATTTTTGAAATTGGAAGTCATGGAATCCAAAGATAGGAAGTTTGTAGGCATCTTAGGAAGTTTTTAGGACTTCAAAAACACCTTCCGATGGTTATTATGGAGCGAAATCCCGCCAATGTCCGCCAAAAGTCGTCTGCTCTCGACACCGTTGGTGCTCCCGATTGGCACTGTCGGCACTGAGGTCTGTTTTCTTGGGCGTCATCGGTGCCAGTGGTCAAAATTTTACGACTTTCATTTTTTCGTTCAATTTAATTCCAAATTTTTCTTCAATACCAATATTTGACTTAATTTATAGTAAATGCAACTGTGTAGGATTATTATCTACTAATATATAAGATACTTATCAAACAAAATAGTAATACATAGACATATATGTATGGGTTTCCTTTCACAAAGCGCTGGGTTTAACGTCGTCAGCTCAACACACCATTTGTTTAGTTGGGTTGAGTTAACATTAAAACTTCTTTAAATTGAGGTATGTTCCCTTCATAATAATATTTCAAACGATGCCCATTAACTTTAAATACCTTTCCAGTGTTAGGATCTTTAATAACAACAGTTCCATAATGATAGACTTTAATCACTTTAAATTGTCCTAACCATCTGGATTTAAGTTTTCCTGGAAACAATCTCAATCTTGTATTATATAATAGAACTTCTTATCCAGGTTCAAGTTTCTTCTGAATAATCTTCTGATCCTTCCGATCATGTCATATTTTCATTTTTTTATAGATTTTTGCATTATCATATGCTTCATTTCTTATTTCCTCATGTTCATTGAGTTGCAATAATCTTTTCTCACCAGCATCTTTCAGACTAAATTTAAATTCCTTAATAGCCCAAAATGCTTAATACTCTAATTCTACTGGTCAGTGAAATACTTTTTCAAATATCAGTCTATATGGGGACATTTCTATAAGAGTCTTATAAGAAGCTCTATATGCCCATAGTGCAGTATCTAGTATGGCAGATTGATCCAATTTATAAGGATTTACAACTTTTTCTAAAATACATTTAATTTCATGATTTGATATCTCTGCTAGACCGCTAATCTGAGGATGATAAGCAGTAGAAAATCTATGCATAATATCACATTTTTTAATTAATTTTTTGATTCTCTTATTCCTAAAATGAGATCCTCCATCAGTAATAATTACTCTCGGCATTATCTTGTAAAAATATTTTTAATTAAAAATTTAGAAACACTCCGAGCATCACATCTGGGTACAGCTATAGCTTCAATCCATTTGAACATATAATCAACAACAAGTAATATAAATAAGTTTCCAAATGAAGGCATAAATGGTCCCATAAAATCTAATCCCCACACATCAAAAATTTCAACTTCCAATGTGTAATTTAGAGGCATTTCATTTCTTTTAGAAATATTTCTTACTCGTTGACATCTATCTCACATTTTAATATATTCATTAACATCTTTAAAAATAGCAGGCCAATAAAATCCAGCTGCAAAATCTTATATGCAATTCAATTTGTTCCAAAATGTCCTCCAAATTCAAAATCATGGCATCTTTCAGTTATTTGTTGAGTTTCTTCATAAGGCACACATCTTCTAACAATATTTATATAAATATGGCTCATCCCAAAAATAGTCTTTTGAATCATATATAAATTTCTTTAATTATAGATTTTTCATATCAGGTGGTAAAATATCACTTACAATATAATTCAACATATTAGCATACCACGGTACATCCATTTCTTCAATACTATATAACTGTTCATCAGTGAAATTTTCTAAAATTTTATTTGCAAAATTAGTTAATATTTCTATTTCTATTCTAAACAAATGATCAACTATTTGATTATCATTTCCCTTTCTATCAATCACGGTAAAATCAAATTGTTGTAATAGAAGTATCCATCTAATTAATCTTGTTTTAGCATCCTTCTTTAGCATTAAGTATTTAATAGCATAATGATCTGTATACACTATACATTTAGTTCCAATTAAATAAGTTCTAAATTTATCAAAGGCATAAACAATTGCTTATAACTCTCTTTCAGTAGTAGTATAATTAATTTGAGCATCATTTAGAGTCTTACTAGCATAATATATAACTTTAAAAACTTTATCGGGTCTTTGTCGTAATACAGCCCCAATAACATAATCACTAGCATCACACATTATTTCAAATGGTCTTTCCTAGTCAAGTGGTACTATTATAGGTGCAATGACTAATTTTTTCTTTAATAATTCAAATGCTTTTATGCATTCCTCATCAAAATTAAATTTTGTATCTTTTTCTAAAAGTTGGCATGGCGACTTAGTTATTTTTGAAAATTTTTTTATGTAGCACCTATAAAAATCTGCATGTCCTAGAAAACTTCTCACCCCTTTAACATTAGTATGTGGTGAAAATATTTCTATAACTTTGATTTTTGTAGGATCTACCTCCATGCCTTTTTCAGAAATTTTATGTCCAAGCACAATACCTCCTGCAACCATAAATTGACATTTTTCCCAATTTAACTCTTGGTCGACTTTTTCACATACTTCCAAAACTTTTTCTAAATTATTAAGACATAACTCAAACAAAGTCTCAAATACAGAAAAATCTTTCATAAACACTTCTATTACATGTTCTATAAAATTGTTAAAAATTGACATTATGCATCTTTGAAATGTTGCAGGTGCATTGCGTAGTCCAAAAGACATTCTACGAAAAGCAAATGTTCCATATGGGCTTGTAAATGTTGTTTTCTCTTGATCCTCTTGAGCAATTGGAATTTGATGATAACCAGTATATCCATCTAAAAAGTAATAATATTTATTCCCAGCCAACATATCCAACATTTTGTCTAGAAACAGTAAAGGAAAGTGATCTTTCCTGGTGGTCATATTTAATTATCTATAGTCAATACAAATTTGCCAACCAGTATCTTGTCTCATTGGTTTTAATTATTTTTCTTGTTTTCTTCAACAGCCACTCCTCCTTTCTTCGGAACACAATGAATTGGGTTTACCCAAGCACTATATGAAATAGGATATATAATTCCAACATCTAACCATTTTAAAATCTCCTTTTTAACAACTTCATTCTTTATTGGGTTTAATCGTCTCTGAGGATCAGTTTTAGGTTCATATTTTTCATCTAATAAAATTTTGTGCATACAAATTGAAGGACTAATTCGTTGAATATCTACTAAAGTCTATCTAAAAGCCTTTTTATACTTGTTCAACATTTCT
>NW_018220423.1:0-3305 GCF_001263595.1 Phalaenopsis equestris
ACACACTAATCAAATGCACTTAATTCCTGAAAAAATAAGATATGATTTATATCGTCAGAGATTTTAATCTGATTACTAGATTTAGACTTCGCATGAGGAGGTTTACCCTACAACATTCAACTCAGTTCCTTCGACAAATTATGATCCTCCACTTGGATTTCACTCATGTAGATTTGAAGAGATGTTCTTTAATGGGACAACGCTACATTACGTTAATCAAGTGCAAGAAGAGACACCAAATCAGGTGGCTCAAACTTTTTACGATTTATTGAATGCTGCTCAAAGGTCACTATGGGAGGGATGCACTTCTCGTTCTGAGTTATCTGTAGCTCTTAGAATTCTATAATTTAAAATAAAACTTAATATACCCCAAAATTGCAACAATAAGTTTGCAACGTTACTGAAATAAACTAATCCAAAAGAAAATTTAATTCCAGAAGATTAATTGTTGCGTGAACATATGCATGTTATTTCATAAGTCTTGCGCATCAGAAACTTAGTGCAGATTTTGTACTTTTCTAAGATTTAAACCTCAGAATAAAAAAAAAATAAGTTTGTTTTGGTTCTTTTTCTTTATTTTATTTTTTAAGAAATTACCAGCTTGACTATCATCATATAATTCCTTTTTTCGAGTAACACTCTTTTTCGGATCATATAGATGAACTAGAAAAGAGAAGAATTAGGAAGATAAGAATATACAGTGAATGAGATAAACAAGAGAAAGAATGTGAGAAACTTATGCATATTTTAACATTAAATATTTATTTAAAAAATATATAAAGTTATTTTTAAAATACTCAAAATAATATTTAAATATTTTAAACAATTTTAAAAATAACTATCACCACCTCTAGCCACATATCATCACTTATTAATCCAATGTAAATAATGAAAACCAATTAATCCCAAAAAATGGGTGTAAACACCCTATCAAAAAGAGCCACAGTTTTTCATTACTTCTAATTAATATGCATGCTTTGTCCACATAAATTTGGTACCATCAACTCCCTGGTGCAAATGGAACACAGCATGGAAAGAGATTCCCAGATGCTTCGGACACTGGAAGGCTTTATTGTGAGAGATGATGAGTTTCCCCGCAGCCCGACCGTCACGTCACTTCCATTGTTTCTCCCCGAATTATTGTTTCCAAGTTTCCAATAACCCAGAATACCACCAGGCTATAATTATGACTTTGAGATGAGACATACAATTTATTTAATTGTCCTCAAAGCTACACACCCTCTTAAATAAAATAAATAAGATATACAGTTTTCCTTAATATTAATAATTTATGAAATACTTTATTGTTTTGACCCTCTTAAATAAATAAGATATACAGTTTTCTTTAATATTAATAATTTATGAAATACTTTATTGTTTTATTTTTTAAAAAGTCACATGCGTATTTACATTTACATCACCTCATTTTTGTTACTTAAATCTATAAAATAAAAAAATATGCATGAAAAAATATATTTCATTTTAGAAAAAAACTAAAAATAATGATATACTTAAATTTATAAAATAAAACATATGCATGGGAAAATATATTAAATATGTACATGCTCAGCATATTAATATGAAAGCTTTCAAGTGTTGAATATATAAATATATAAAAATTTTGTTGTACGTAAGAAAATAACTGCCTTTTTTTTTAGGAAATTTGATTTCAGAATTGTGAAAATTTTTAAAACAATTATTAACTAAATTGAATGATTCCTACAATGCACAGACGTTCAATGAGTTTCAATAATTACATCAAATATAGGCCAGTATTAAGTCTATAGAGCCAAATCCAATCACATCCTTAATATATTTACTGCTGCAAAATGCTTTGGTATGAAAACTTTTGTCTCAAGAGAAAATGTCCAAATGATGTGGTGCAAAATTATCCTTCTAAGTAGCAGCTTTGTTCGCGATTTTAATTTTTTAAATGATAGATGCCAATATATGAATTTATAATTAAGAGGAATCTCAATATATTGGCAGCAACATCTAAAATATTTTCCCACTAAATTAGTTGGCATCTACAAAGGTTTGTTTGTTAAGCCATCCAGCAACGTTTTAGAATAAATTTTGAACCAAAAAGCATTAATGAACAGAATATACATTGTTACTAGATAATTAAAATGCTTCCCAAAGAGGCTTTCTATTTCCATCGCCATCAAAAAATTATTGAGCGCTTATCATTTTAGCATGCGCAGAAAAAAAGTATAATAATAATAATGATGTGGCATTTATACAGATGTATTTGCATTCCTAACATCTAAACATTACTTTTTAATGTTTTTACATTTATACCACTAAAATCTTTCTTATCACATCAAAAATACCACTATAACTTTTGAATAGTGAAATACACCTTTTCATGCATTGGTAAGGTGTCATATATATATAAAAAATTGAAGTTTAGGGGTTGGATATGTAAATAGATAAAGAATTGAGTGGTATACGTTGGATATGTAAATAGATAAAGAATTGAGTGGTATGTATGTAAATCTTCGAGATAAAAAAACAATTTGCGTTGCTTGCCATAAAAGTTCAAGTTAGGAGAGCACCCTGAGTTAGAAAAGATTGAAACTCGTGCCTTTAAACCATTAAAATAATAATAATAAAAATAATAAATAAAAACTTACCAAATTATGGAATTTTGTAATTGATATTATTTACATAATTATCAATAGAAGATGTAATAACCTTATATTAAAAATTAACATGGAGGAAATAATGTATGGTACTTTGCATTTTTCTAAGAGGTATGGTTAGGAGTCTCTCTTCTATAGTTATATATATAAAAAACTTGTATTTTTTTAACTTTCTTCTCTATTTCAATTCTATGGGTTCTCATTTGCTTAGCATTTACTTACAAACCACCAAATTCCTATGTATTTACAACTCTAACAACTAAACTCCACGTTTTACATTTATGTCACCCAAATCTTCTACATCACATAAAAACTACCACTATTTCATCTTTTAAAAAGTAAATTACAACCATTCATGCATAAGATGACATATATGTAAAAATTGAAGTGCAGGTTTTAGATATGTAAATGCATAAGCATTGGGTGGCACGTAAGCAAATCTTCCTTCTATTTATTACTCTCTTCTTGTCCCACACACTCTGAGTTTGATCAAGGAAGTCTTTTGATTACCTATTCATTTATTTTTTAGTTTAATTTGTTATATTTTAACGCCCAATTTTTCGATCATATGGTGTCTGTTGAAATATAAAGACTTCATGAGCCCATGTGACATGCATCTCATTTTTTTGATATCATCTAATGAATTGCTTAATGCTTTCT
>NW_018220424.1:0-11119 GCF_001263595.1 Phalaenopsis equestris
TACGGGCAAACCCACACCAAAAATAGTGCCGACAGGCCTAAAAAGGACTGTATAATTGAGTGCAATTTTTTTCCGCTTGGGAATTAGTAATTAAATATTTGATCAAAATCAGGAGATAGAGACTCTCATTGGGGATTGGAGAGTGGGTTTCAAATTATCAAGTTTCAGTTGTTTATAGAGGATGGGAATCAGTATGTAGGTGCTGACCCGAGATGAGATTAAAAATTTAAGTGTTAATCTTAAAAAGAGAGTAGGAAGTTTGGGACCAACCTCAAAGAGAGGGAATCAGAAGTTAGGGACTGATTCCAATTGAGAATTGAAATTTAGGAATCATAGCTCAAAAAGAGGATCAGAGGTTAGGGACCGACCTCGGAATAAGGGGAATCAAAAGCTAGGGATTGATTCCAAAATGAGAATTAAAATTTAGGTATAAAATCTTAAAAAAAGAGGATCAAAAGTTAGGGACCGACCTTGAAATGAGGGAATCAGAAGTTTGGGAGTGATTCCAAAATAAGAATTGAATTTTAGGTATCAAATCTCAAAAAGAGGATCAAAAGTTAGGGACCGACTATGAAAAGAGGGAATCAGAAGTTAGGGAATGATTCCAAAATGTGAATTGAAATTTAGGTATCAATCTCAAAAAGAGGGTCGGAAGTTAGGGACTGACCTCAAAAAGAGGGAATCAGAAGCTAGCGATTGATTTCAAAATGAGAATTGAAATTTAGGTATCAATCTCAGAAAGTGGGTCAGAAGTTAGGGACTAACCTCGAAGAGAGGGAATCAGAAGTTAGGGACTGATTCCGAAATGAGAGTTTAAATTTAGGTCTCAAATTTAAAAAAAAGAGGATCAAAAGTTAGGGACCGACCTCGAAAAGAGGGAATCAGAAGTTAAGGACTAATTCCAAAATGATAATTGAAATTTAGATATCAATCACAAAAAGAGTGTCGGAAGTTAGGAACCGACCTCAAAGAGAGGGAATCAGAAGTTAGGGACTGATTTCAGAATGAGAATTGAAATTTACAAAGAGTTTTTGGTGTTGAACCCATATATATGTATCATGTGATAATGCTGACATTGGTATGGAAAATATGTGAAATTTTGTGAGATTTGGTGCAAACAAGGACGGTCGTGCTGCGCGAGCAAAAAGTAAGAGACCCCAAAATCGAGAGAATCAACTCAACAGATTTATTTTTCTTTTCTTGTTGTTTTTATCACGTTTAATTTTCAAAATGTGTTCCAAAATTTAAGTTTTGTTGGTTGTTTTATGTTTTAAAAAAGTGTTTTATTTGAACTTTATTATTAAGTTTTCATTATATTCTTTGTTCATTGTAGTTTGGAACCAACGTATGGCTCCGTGGGTTTTATCCATCGCACAAAAGGGCAATTGAGTAAACAGGCAAAATTTCTGAAAATGATTTCATTAATCTGCTTCAGCAAGTGTTATAGATTGAGTGCAGGCCAGAGCCTTAAATGGTACAATATGTTGAATGCATCAAAGTACATCTGAAAATGTCTCATGTTGGGTACATATCATAAGCTAAGCATATTTGATACATATATTATTATATCTTCTGTGTCAAATTACAGTACAAAAAGGTGTCTACTGAGTGTCCATTTCTAGTGTGGTGAGCTCCTGATGGATCTGACCTGCTAAACTCTGCTCCAGGACAAGAGTTCCCTTTGCATGTGTTTAGAGGTGCATCCCTCTCATAAATGGTACGACAGTAGTTCTTCCAACTCCAGATCTGGTTGAAATCCTTATGGCATTTTGCTATCATTTATCCTTCGGAAAGTCACGGACACCCTACTACATCGTATCCCAGGAATGCAGTGTTTAGTGATGTCTGCTTTGTTTCCTTTAAGAACCAGTAATGAACACACTGGTAGTGGAATTTCCACGGATCCTCTGAACTCACTGGGGCCAATGAAATCTATTACTTTTCCAAATAAAATGTTGCTTTTGCTCATGAAAGAGATAGTATAGAAAGGTCTTACAAAATTGTGATGGGTCAATATGCGGGGGTATGCAGCCACCCTCATCATATATATTGATGATACAGCTGTTGGGAATACAGTCGGCTGAAAGTATACTCCATCAGACCATTCTCTTGATCATCCATTTTATCATGTGAGGTAGTGGGTCCACTTCATCGTATCTCAAAATCCCCAGGGGATTTCCTTGTTTGTCTTGGGTGAAATTGTTACAACAGCCACATTGGATAGTGATCTTGCCCTTTCCAAGAATCCATTTCTATGGCTCAGAATAAGTTCTTTCTATCAGGAGGCGCGCTCGACCTCTATGTCGTAGATCAAAAATGCAGTCGAGAATACTTCTTTTGTTTCTTTCGGAGAAGACCCTGGTGTACATCTCCAAGCCTTCTAGTATATTGATGAATCTTTCTTGAACTTCTTCATAGAATTCAAATTCCCTTTTGTTTACTTTACTCATCTTGTAGTATTTTACTTTGGAGATGATTGGCAACTGTCAAAGATACTCCCTCATTTCAACATCGCTAGGAATTTAAGCTAATGTTTTCTCTATTTGCAATGGAACATATGACTCTGTGTCTAACGGGATATATGGCTCTATATCAAACGAGATATACGGCTCCCCCATCGGATGATTAGGGGTCTGAATCCATCATCAGTGGATGCATACTCCTCGAAAGTACTGTAGCGCTCCAGGTGGAGGACGTTACAGTCTGGCCACTCCACAAATGCCCTTGTCGCTGGTATACGTGTAGGTATCTCGGTGTTGCATGTCGGGCAACAAAACCCGTACAAAGAACATCTAAAACTCATGGTAGTTTTGGATCTGTAGCAAACTCAAACTCATCATCTATAGCAGGTAGGCTAGAAGAGGTCTCTCTCATGTCTGGCTCGTAGACATTCCCCTCAGGGATAGGGGTAAGCAAGTTTTCTTCCTCCTTCTTCCGTCTTATTTCTTCACTTAAGAAAGCCCTATTTTTTTGCGTTTGGTGTTTTTGCGTTAAGTTCTCCACTGTAGTGAATCTGGTGGTCTTTCATCATTGACAACAACAAGGCCCCTAGTTGGTAGCTATCATGGACGACAGGTGACTAGTCCCCTCCATCGAGTCTTTCTGTACTATCACATTTTTCCCTTTAGTGAGGAATTATCTATGGTGCTTACCCTTAGTAGCTATGGTAGACCTTCTTTTTCATGACGGCTGACCACATCAATTATATGAACCTCATAGTCCATGTTGACTTGACTGAAGTCCATGTCGAAGTTTATGATGCCACCCTGGGGCACCCTTTCCTTGTTAAGTGCGAGGTTCCAACCATCTTTGAAAGCAAAGATCAGCCTCTGGCCTGACATATTTGCTCTGCAGTTGATAGGGAAAACATCAGTGAGCTGAAATTTGGCAGGAAAAAAAATAAAATAAAGTGTTTATTAAAGAAAATTTTAGTTTATGTTGATCATAAAATTGTTCATTTATGTATGTACTTAAATTAATTTAGTAGAATATCAAATTTAAAAGGTAGAAAAAAGAAAGTTGAAATATGTAATTTCAAAAAACTTTCATTTTTATTGAGGTTAATTTTATTACTAATTTTTTTTGGACCTAGTCACAGACGTTTGGCCAAATAAATAACCCCAGAATGATCAAATTTTTAAAATTTCATGCCTAGCAATGTCAAGTTGCATAGTATATCTTTAGGTATCGTCCATTGATTGACAACATGGGTCTTTCGCCCTGAAAATCAACTAACTGGTAGAATTCTCCTATGTAGACCTTTTCCATGACAAATGGTCCCTCCCAAGTTGGCTCAAATTTTTCACCTATTTTGTGGCGTGCAAGAATAGGCCTTTTAAGCATGTGTATGAGATCACCAACTCTGAATGTCTTTGGGCGGACCAATTTATCATGAGCCTGTATCATCTTCGCTTGATAAAGCTCCAAATGCTGTTGAGATTCTAGTCTTTTTCCTTTAAGACTTGGCAATTCTTAATGTCTAAGTTATACACTTTCCTTTGTTGTCAATAGATTGGCGACAGCGACTCTAAGAGACGGCGTCTGAACTTCTAAAGGTATTACAGCCTTGGACTCGTAAACGAGCATGTAGGGTTTACATTGATTGGGAGTCTTAAACATCATCTGGTAGGCCCACAAAGCTTCTAACAATTTATGATGCCAATCTCCTTTATTTTCATCCAATGTTTTCTTTAAAATCTGTACCAATATCTTGATGAAGGCCTTGGTCAGACCATTTTCCCTAGAATAGTAAATTCTAGAGTATGTCCAGTCTATCCCATGTCGTTTGATAAAATTATTGATTTTTGTGCTCTTGAAGGTTGTCCCATTGTCCGAGATTATTCTGCGTGGAAGCCCAAAATGATAGACAACTTGGCTTTTGCAGAACTCAAGGGTGTGCTGTGTTGTAACCTCTCATAACGACACTACCTTTGCCCATTTAGAAAAGTGATCTGTAGCAGCAAGTATGAATCTGTGTATTTTTTAGGATGGAGTCTATCGGACCTATTATGTCTGTGCCCCAACACTTGAATGGCCATGAAGTAACAATTGAGTGTAGCACTGTTGGAGGTTGGCGCAAGACCACCACATGTACTTGACACTCGTGACACTTTCTAGCTCTATCCTTGCAATCAAACATCATTGCTGGACAATAATATCTGAGACACTTGATCTTCATTTTCATTTTTGGCCCTAACAGGTGAGCCCCACACAATCCTGTGTGAACTTCTTTGATAATTTATGCCTCTGTTCTGCTTAGACATCGTACCCACAACTGATCAAATGATCTTCTATAGAGGACATCACCTATTAGAGCATATGACATGGACCTTTTTGTGATGTGGTGTGCTGCTGACTTGTCCTCCGACAATTTTTCAATATTTAAATATTCTATTAATGGCTTACGCCAATCTTCATTGTTATCAGGAACAGCAATCATCATTTCTTTTTCTCTTCCGAGCTTGTGTAGATTATTGAGGATAATTTGAGACAAAACATGTCTTCCTTGCACTGTAATATCAACAGAATCCTCCGGGGGACATGCCAGCTCCTTAGTAAATTTTGGTAGAGCATCAACATGGGCATTATCTCCTCTAGGAATTTGGTAGAAAATTTTCTTCAGCAGCTTCATCGTGTACTGATGATATTCCGATAATATTTGTTTCAAAATCATGTATTATCCAACAACTTATTAAATGATGAGTTGTGAGTCACCATAGACGACAATATCTATTATATCCATCGAGATTGCCAATTCTAATCCGGTAATTAAGGCTTTATATTCTACTTCATTGTTGGTAGATGACTTTGTCTGGTGTGATAAAGATCAAACCAATCCCTGCTTTGCCTGGTGTAACCATGCCTGATCCTTTGTCTTTTCTGGCTAACGTAGCTCCGTCAAAGTACATCTCCCAGCGTTGCACACTGGAGAAGTCCATCTTTAATACTTGTTCATCTGGTAGTTCGTAGGTAAAGCCATCCTTGTTCCATCTTCTATTAGCTGATCGGTAGAGTCATCCTCTATATCAAGGCAGACCTCTTCTGATTTGCTAGTAATAATCATACAAAATTTTGAATCATCGACTGTTCTGACTGTACCAAATCTGAGACCCTCTTTCGAGTTGGGTGTTTGACTTTTAACATCTCATAATTTTTCAAAAAGTTCTAGCTTATCTTTTGGCATTTATTTTGGTAAATGTCCCTGTTGAATTAACTTTTGTACACAAGGAAAAAAGTAACCAAAAGGTAATTTCATTAATTCTTTAGGATCCTCATCCAAATTTACATGATTTTCAAAATAAGTAAAAGTAGAAGCATGATAAAAATTGATCGGCTTTGAACCAATGCTACGGACCTCCTTGACCTCTAAACTCTCATCCTTTTGAGGGAGAATCAGAGTAAGGGTCATGATGTTCACATAGTGGTTTATTCGATCAAACATTGTCTCATATTTGCTTTGCTCCGTATCTTCTAAGAATATCTTGTACTGAGGTTTCTTCTATTTTGTCATCATTATTTCATCTTCAGAACTGTCTTCATCAGAACTTTCTTCCATGTCAATTTTGATAGTTGATCCCGAAACTGCTTAAATGCAACAGTATAACAATAATTTATATTCTATTTTTCACTTATATTTCCTTATTTTGCAATAAAACCAAAAACTTGATCGTGAAGAAAAATAAGAATTTAACTTTTAATTTATATACATTGGGATACTACACATGTATACGTATCGTTATCAAGTAATATAGAACTTTTTGATTAAGACCTGAATATCAAACCAACAGGGAAGATATGCAATATCCACTTTTTGGAAAACTTTCTATTTTTAGAAAGAAATTTATTTAAACTAAAGATGTTTTCACAGTAAAGAAAGTTTAAATTTTTTGGTAATTTTAATATTTTGACAAAAATAGAAGAAACTTAAAAAGATAACTTGAGATTTTGTAGAATAAAAGCACTGAATATGAAAATATCATTCTCCTTATCATGAATCAGTAATAAGTATAGGAATTCTGTTATGGAATTATGCATATTGTGTTGTGCCAAATAGGAGTAATAATATTCTTTACCCTTACTAGAGATACTATAAAGAACATTGGCTAATTTACATTTTGAATAATTCCGAAGACCGGCTAGGCAGGGAAGATGCTAGGTCTACACTCTAGAGTTCCCTCGTTTCCCTTCACCTGGGGGCTAACATCTCATATCATATGAATATTTCTCTATTTATTTGCACTCAATCATATAAACTGCATTCTCATTCATAGAACCTCATCATGTGATTCTTTCTAATTGTTGACTGAGACAATACCAGCCCGGTTCTTACATGTTCTCACAACAATTTTTAACAACTATATTGGCCAAATCAAGAAGTAAATGAAGTACATGGATTTAAATCATCACAACTTTTTCCAATATTTAAGTTTAATACTCTCTACAACTTCCATCCAACACCAAATTACTTATCATTTTAAGGAGAAAGATAAAGAAAACTACTCAGAATCCATGGAGAAAACAAAAACACACTTTAGTTTAAAAGTAGAAATCATTGTCAAACAAAAAACAAGTCTCAATTAAAACTAAAAGCAGTCTAAAATAAAAGATAGAAAATTATCTCAAGTCCTCCATGAAATTCTTGAAGTTCCTTTCAATCTTTTCTCTTTTACAACACTCTCAATATAAAACAAAAATACAAAGGATAAATATGTGGTGCCTGAATCTCTCCAACTAACTTCCCAATTTTTGAACTTTCAAAACTTTACCAGTACTTTCAGGACCCCTTTCAAAGTCTCAATCCTCCTTCTTTTATAATTCTCCAAAAGGTGCCTTGGTATCTCTTCAAAATGTGGCTTGATTCGATGTATTTCCCTAAGAGATGCATTTTTTCACAATAATTTTCGTTTGTGGTGGTTGTAGCCACCTATTAAGCCAATAGGTGCCTCAAAAACTTCTTCAAAATTTGGAAAAACTGAATTTACTCATCCAATAACTGCCAGTGGCACTTAGGCGCCGTCTTCTCCGTTTAACCAAAGCTTAAGCACCAGACCTAACGCTTAGGCGCCAAAACACTTTTGCACATTTTTAACCTATTTGCTCCAAATTTGATCCTTTTTCACTCCTTTAAACTTTTTTCGCCTTTTTATCTATACCTATAAGAAAAACACAAAAATGTCTTCCATTAAAGCGCAATATCTTAAAAATAGGTATAAAAATGTGTCTAAAACACTATATATTTTAGGCGTATCAAAATCCCACAAACTTAAGATATCGCTTGTCCACAAGTGACACTTCAATCTTTAAAAACTAAATATGTATGATATGTATATGAGTTTCTTTAGGAGTTACTAAATTTTAGATTTAGAAATATAGTAGTCCAATTTAGAAAAATTATTCAGTAAATAAGACCAACATAAAGTTTAGAAATTTTTAATTTTAAGAGAGATGAAAATATGAGTTCCTATCTAATTCAGAAATATTGTAAGTCTTCCAAATTTAGAATTTATTTCTTTTATTATCTCCACTTAAAAATTTTTATTAAGAATAATTTTACTTACTATATTATATCTATAAGCTTAAGAGTTTCCCAAGTCTTATACTTTAAAAAGATCAAATGTAGAACCAATTTTTGATTAGGCACTAATCCTCAAATGTAGAACCAATTCTCCTACCTCACTTTTTCTTCTTCTTCCTTTTTTTTCTTTTTCTTTGTCATTTTCTTTTCTTTTTTTTAGGCAAGGATTACTATATCTGGATAGGCCTTTAAAAATTTTAAAATCTACTTTTTCTTTCCTAAAGTAAAGTCTTGATACAAAACTTCTATTTAAAATATAATAATAGCTTTAAAAATTATTTTTAATAAAAGAAATTTAAGTATTAAAAATAAAAGTTTAAATTTCTAAAATTTTAAAAAATACAATGTTTCTTACTAAAGATAGTTATTTATACAATTACTTATATTAATCTTTTTCTACACTAAAAACTTTTAACTTAAAATTTTTCTTCATTACTCAAAATTTTAACTAAATTCTCTTACTCATTTCTAAAATCAAATTTTACTTCCCTAATATAACTTCATATACATGATCAATTTTTCTTTTCAAATTAAATTCACTTGTAGTTCATTTAAGAACAAATAAAATTCAAGTTTTAAAAATATTTTTCATCCCCCCCAAACTTAAATTTTTAAAAGATTGAACAGTTTAGCATCAAATATATGTAAGAGGGAATGAGTATTAAAGTAACTGCTAACAGGAATTTTTATACCCTAATGATACAAGTATAAAACTAAAAGCAAGAGTAAAACTAATTTTGATCAAATTTTCTAATATTTTCATTTTAATTCAACATGTAGAGATTCAATAGACTTCTAAATAGTGGGTATAAACATAAAAGCAAACTAACGCACTAACTTGACTTCACATTCTCAACATAAAAACAAACTCACAAAGATGATAACAGAGAAATAGAGGGTAGGAGTTTCTAAAATTTAATATTTAAGACCTAAGTTAGTAAGATTTTCATCTTTTCAAATGACATAGAATTAATTTAAGTTCTAAACTAACTAAATCACAAAACTCACAACAGTTACTACCAAAGAATTTTAAAACAAACTGCTAACAATCACAAACATCACAATAATAATAAAATACAAAAGTCTAAAACACAATACATAGTACATATTATCACAATGATGCAAATGTGGTAGTACCACACCACATAGTCCACAACATAAAAATAAACAACACATCACAAATCTCAAGTCCAAAGCACATAGTCTAACACATATTACAAACATAAAAATCTCTCAATTCTACTCCTCATCTTCTGAATCACCACTATACCTCTTTTTTGCAGGCTCATAATCAGGATATCAAGGATATGGAGGAAATTACACTCCTGGGTCACCCCTAAGTAGGTTATCTAGAGATGAGTGGAATTTCAGTTCATAATCACTCTTTTTCATACTATACTTATCAGTATGCTTTGAAAAATGCTATAAATTCTCAAATTTATCAACAGTGAAATTAAAATGATCCATCATCCTCTGCAATAATTGATCTTGGGTCTCAGTAGACTCACGTCTAGATGTAAAAGCATGTGAGGTAGATGGTCTAGATTTAGAAGCAGTAAAGGTAGAAGAAGCAGACGTCTCTATTCAATAATTCCTAGAAAATCCTCCTCTCTAGCCAAAAATAGAATGCTCAGAATAAGTATTCACACTCACCTTAGTGATGGGCTTTAGAGGTCACAACACTTCCTCCCAGCTATCATATTTAACTCCAGCCTGCTCACACAAAGAAAAGATCAAGGAAGCAAATCCTAGACCTGAAGTAGTAACGACACTGGCAGAATTGATGATAGTCTGATAAATCAAAGCTCTTATGTTGATGAGCTTTCCTTCCTGGATACATTAATTTAACGTTGCTCTCTCTGGTCACTTCACTGAGATGATTTGTTGGTAGCAGATGAGCATAAATAAAATAGTGCCAGGCCTTTGAAGGTACACACAACTTTGAAGTTGGGAAGTTGACTCTCCTCTCATTAGTGATCTTCCAAAGTGCTCTTCCAACAGTCAAGTAAGAAATAATCTCATCTAACTCCGCTTTAGTTGGATTATAATTTGCATAAAAAACATAACATATCAGGTGGCATATGATAAAACAAGTTGATTACCTCTGATAACAAAGGTATAAACTTTTCCTAGAACCATGACTCTATTGTCTTCAGCCTCAGGGAGGTTTGCATAGAACTATCTAACAACAGAAATAAGCGTCACAACAGAGTAACAGTAGAATCATTCCCACTATTGGAGAACAATCAAATCCTCTACGTCTCCACATGGATTCCTAGAACACCACTTCTGAATCAGTTTCCATGATTGAAACGCATCATGGTACTGATCCTGAGCCTTCGAACTAACAAATTTACTCAAATCGAAAGGGCTCTTTCCTTTGCTCCTCGTCATTCTCAATGTCATTCTACAAATTTTATAAATTCTAAAAATAACTTCAAAAATCACATTTAAATTATTAAAATAAACTTCCAAAGTGTAAACTACACTTCCCATGCAATTTTCATAGATCTTTTTCTCATTTTTCACCATGAATAGTGAATTTTTGAATTTCTCCAAATGTGCTCAAAATACATAGTGAAAATCCAAAATTTTTTCATAAAAATAAAACTCTTACCTCAAGGAACTTGGATCTAGCAAATTTCACTTGATTCCACCAAGAAATCTTCACTTTAGATGTGCCATAGCCTTCAAAAATCGTGAACTTGAGAGGTTGAAGGTGACAGTGGCGTTAAAAATGGTGATTTTCAGGCTAAAATTTCACTTCTAACCATTCGCGAACCAGTGTTTGTAAATCGACACTTAAGCACATGTAAATGGCGCTTAGGCGCCTGCCACTGTGGTTGGCTCGCGCTTAAGCACGATATGTGGCACTTAGGCGCCAGTGCATGATTTTCAAAATTTTCAAATTAAAGTAAAATGCACTATTTTCCTAAGTAAACCACACCTAAATTGTATTATAACACTTAAATGACTATTTTCAACTTCTTATAACAAAATAAAACTCTTACCTCAAGGAACTTGGATCTAGCAAATTTCACTTGA
>NW_018220424.1:11291-12804 GCF_001263595.1 Phalaenopsis equestris
AAATGGCCGCGTGGGCCCCTGCCACTGTGGTTGGCTCGCGCTTAAGCACGATATGTGGCACTTAGGCGCCAGTGCATGATTTTCAAAATTTTCAAATTAAAGTAAAATGCACTATTTTCCTAAGTAAACCACACCTAAATTGTATTATAACACTTAAATGACTATTTTCAACTTCTTATAACTCCCCTCTCTCTCAAAATTCTCTATAATAACTATTTCAATTTGAGGCTATAATAACACAAATTTTCACACAAACAAACTTATATTAATTCACAAATAGGTACAAATATCTTTAAACACTTAATTCTCACTCCAAATAGTCTTGAATGAGAAAATTTTTCTAAATACAAATACATAACAATCATTTAACAATTAAACACATATAAGAAGTCATAAATACTAAAAATAAGACTTAAGCACTAAACCACTTGAAAACAACAACTTCTAACACACAAATTTTAACACTAAACTTAATTTTTTTCTTCATTCGAAGGAACAAATTCTTGCCTTTCATTAGTCTCTCTAGGAATATAGAGTTGATAAAACGGATGGTGGTGACGAGCTCTAATACCATCTTCTTCAATCCACTTCTTCTTCATGAACTTTGCCTTATACGCTTCCTCTATATAACTTGTATGGCTAAATTGTATCTTCAATTTCCATCCAATATGCTCTAGATGTGCATGCAACTCAAGTACCTTACTCTCTAATAAAGTCATAGTATTCTCAATTTTGTTGATCTTCTCTGATATCCCTTCAATACTAACAGCTAAGAAATCGTTATACATCTCTTGTGCACTTTGACTAATGAGCCTCTTCCTCATGGTTTCTTCCTTATTCTTCAAATCCATCTCCCATGAAGATATTTTCTCTAAATCTCACTTTCTCTTAGACTTTTAAGGCTAGAATTGATCTGGGGTGATTTTCCTTCATAAAACCCTTCTATTTATAGGCCTAAATCGTTCCAATAACTCTTAGACACGTTTAGAAACTGCCTTGGCACATTTTTACAAACTAATTGATGGTTAAACCTTCTAAAATATTAATTTCACACATGTCTTTAAACCGTCGAGCTTAAGCGCCGGATCTGGCGCTTAAGCGCCAGTGCACATTTTTGCACCAGTAAACTTAACATCCAAATTTTCATTCTAACATATCCCAGTCACTAAATAAAGACTTAACATCTTTACTAACACATAATAGTTTCAAAAATACTATCCCAATTTTCTTAATCACACACAAAACAAAAATCAAAATAAAAAACACTATGATAACTATGGGTTGCCTCCCACAAAATGCTTGGTTTTAAGTCGTCAGCCCAACGTAACCAGTGCCTGTTATAGTTGACCCAACATCATTCCATAATTAAATTTTTGTTGATCCCCTATAAAATAAGGTTTCAGTCTATGTCCATTAACTTTAAATTTTTTTTCAGACTTAGGATCTTTAATATCCACAACTCCATAAGGATAAACTTTTATCACAACAAATGGGCCCATCCACCTGGACTTAA
>NW_018220424.1:13054-14568 GCF_001263595.1 Phalaenopsis equestris
AAGCATAGTTAAGTTTGACTGACCAATCCATTTTTGATGGATTCACAAATTTTTCCATAATTCTTTTAATTTTCCGATTGGATAATTCAGTCAAACCACTTGCTTGAGGATGATAAGCAGTAGCAATCCTATGATTTATATGATATTTCTTTAAAAACTTCTCCATTATGGCATTTCTGAAATGACTTCCCCCATCAACAATGATAACTCTCGGCATCCCAAATCTACAAAATATGTTAATTTTTAAAAATTTTGCAACACTTTGAGCATCACATCAAGGTAAGGCAATAGTTTCTATCCATTTGGATACATAATCCACTACTAACATAATATATAAATTGCTGAAAGATGGTATAAATGGTCCCATGAAATCTAATCCCCAAACATTAAATATTTTTCGTAGCAATAGCAATAGCAATCAAGGTAAAGCAATAGCAAAAGTACTACAAGGACTGGTAAAAGTTATTTTTTGTTAATCCTCAGGAGATATTTGCATTTGGTGATAACCCGTATATTCATCCAAAAAATAAAAGAATTTATGCCCATCTAGTCTATCCAGCATTTGATCTAGAAAGGGTAATGGAAAATAATCTTTCCTAGTGGCAAGATTTAACTTTTTATAATCAATGCATATTCTCCACCCTGTAACTTGTCTAGTAGGTATTTACTCAGTTACTCCTTCTTTCTTAGGAACACAATGAATTGGACTAACCCATACATTATCTAAAATAGGGTAGATAATTCCAGCATCTAACATCTGACCACTTTAAAATTTCTTTCTTAACAACTTCTTTCATAATAAGAATCAGTCTCCTTTGAGGACCGGCCTTGGGTTTATAGTTCTCTTCCATATGAATTCTATGCATATAAATTTAAGGATTGATTCCTTTAATATTAGCAATTGTCCATCCAAAGGCTTTCTTAAAATTTTTCAGAATTTTCAACAACCTTTCTTCTTCTTCCATCGTTAATTTTGAGGAAATTATAACTAGTAAAGTAGAGGAATCTCTAAAGCAGGCATATTTTAAATGTTCAGGAAGTAACGTCAACTCAAGTTTTGGAGGTTTTTCAATTTGGAGGTTTTTCAATTGATGGAAATTGATGGACAAAATGATTTATCTCTGTCTATTATTTCCAAAATTTCAAAACTTTCTCAAACATAATTTGAATCTTCCTTAAAAAGGTCTTCACATACATCTAATTCCTCTTCTTGCTCTTGTTCTAAATTTTTTTCTTCAAATTTTTCTTCATAAGTTGTTTTGAAATGGCATTCACTTAGATATTTTATAATATCCATCCTATAACATTCATCATCTTTACCTTTTGCAGGATATTTCATTGATCTTGAAATATTGAAACATTGACGCGATTTTTAATTCCCCTTTCTGCTCATCTATCATTGCTCTTTCTGTGGCTAGGAAAGGTCTCCCCAAAATGATAGGTATCTCTTTATCTTCCTTCATATCTAGCACAATGAAATTAACAGGAAAGATAAATTGATCCACTTTCACTAG
>NW_018220424.1:14852-16870 GCF_001263595.1 Phalaenopsis equestris
GTCTCATTATCTTCAAACTTCCTTTTTCTGTTGAGAATATCCTTCATAAACTTGACATAGCTTGACATTTATTCTAAGGCTTCAGTAAATAGAATATTAATTGTAAGCTTCTTAAATCTTTCCAAAAATTTTGAAATTGCTTATCCAACTTCTACTGATGAAGTCTCTAAGGAAATGGAGGTGGTAGTTTTTCTAAATTCCAAATAGTTTTTTTTGTGGAGAAATAAGTCTTTCAGAATTTTTTAGAGTGTCCTCTTTTGATTCTTCAATTTCTTCTCTCTCTACTTCAATTTCTTTTTGAACCTTATCTTTCAACTCTCTTTCGCTTCTAAGTTGAATGACTTTTACTTGCTCTTTATTCTGCAATTTTGCATTTGATTCAGTATTAATAGGAAGTGTTCCTCGAGATCTATTACTTAATGAATTTGCTATTTGCCCAAGTTGATTCTCAATATTTCTAATTGTAGCTCCTTGACTTTTTAATTGATTTCTCATTTGTAACACTACTTCTTCTATAGACAAATTCTTCTCCTTAAATTGTTTATTACTATTGGAACCTGGAGGATAAGTAGATCTATAATCATTATTCCCTTGATTTTTTCAGTTTCCCAATGGGTTTACTTGGTTGTTCCCCCATTACTGATTATTACCACCCAAATTATTATTTCAATTAAAAATGGGATTGTTTTTCCAAACTGGGTTATAATAATTTCAATATGGGTTATTCTGCTTATTATTTATGGCATTCAAAGTTTCTAATAATGCTTGCGACTCTATCATCTGACCTAATGAATTCTCTTCAATCATGGAAATTGGTTGAGAGAAACTCATTCCAAATTTGTCTAACTTCCTTGAAATTGCATCAACTTGATTTGTTAATATAGTAAATGCATCAGTTTCATGCATATTGGCTACTTTCTTAGGATTCACCCTCTCAGAAGGCCATTGAAAATTATTGGTAGACATTTTTTTAATTAAAGCATAGGCATCATGAAATCATTTTGACATTAATGAACCACCTGCAGCGGCATCAATAATTGATCTATTAAGAGATTCAACTATTCCAATATAAAAAGTTTGAATTATTAACCAATCTGGTATAGTATGGTGTGGATACTTTCTTAAGATTTCTTTAAATATTTCCCATGCTTCATAAATAGATTGCCCTTCAAAATGATTAAAAGATGTAATATCATTTTCTAAGCTTCATAGTTTTTTATGGTGGAAAATATTTAGCAAGAAATTTTTGGGCTAAATCACCCCATGTTCTGATAGATCCAGATGCTAATAAATTCAACCACATCTTAGCTTTATCCCTCAGTGAGAAAGGAAATAACCTAAGTCTTATGGCATCATCTCATACTCCATCGTATTTAAATGTAGCGTACAATTCTAGAAATCTGGCAGGATATAAATTTGGATCTTCAGTTGGTGATCCCCCAAACTGATTATTTGATATCATTTGGATAATAGTAGGTTTAAGTTCAAATGAATTAGCCACCACAGTAGGTTTTTGAATACTATAATGAAGTTCATCTACAGTAGCGTTGGCATAATCTCTTAAAGCTCTAACCTCTTGATAAATTTCAACATTTTGATCATTTTGGTTTGTCATTTCTGTAATTTTTTTGAATTTTTCAAGAGTTTTAGTTTTTTTAGTTTTTCTAATTTTTCTAACAGTTCTCTCTAATTCAGAATCGTATGGCACTAGTCCTTCAAAACCTGAACTACGCATACACTAACATAAAAAAAATAAAACTAAACACACACAAAATAAAATATAATAACTTAAAGTTTAAATAAGACATTCTAAAAATAGAAATTTGCTTTTAAATCAATAGATAATTTTCACTTCATTTCCCCAACAACGGCGCCAAAAACTTGATCCCGAAACTGCTTATATGCAATAGTAGAACAATATTTCATATTATATTTTTCACTTATATTTCCTTATTTTGCAACAAAACCAAAAACTTGATCTTGAAGAAAAATAAGAATTTAACTTTTAATTTATATAT
>NW_018220424.1:16947-29114 GCF_001263595.1 Phalaenopsis equestris
TGAATATCGAACCCACAGGCAATATATGCAATATGCACTTTTTGGAAAACTTTTTATTTTTAAAAAGACGATTATTTAAACTAAAGACGTTTTTGCAGTAAAGAAAGTTTAAATATTTTTGGTAATTTTAATATTTTGAGAAAAACAGAACAAATTTAAAAAGATAACTTGAGTTTTTGTAGAAGAAAAGCACTAAATATGTAAATATCTTTCTACTTATCATGAATCGATAATAAATATAAGAATTCTATTTTGGAAGTATGCATATTGTATTGTGTCAAATAGGAGCAATAATATTATTTACCCTTACTAGAGATGCTATAAAGAATATTAGCTAATTTAAAGTTTGAATAGTTCTGAAGACCGGCTAGGTAGGGAAGATACTAGCTCTCACTCTACAATTCCCTCGATTCCCTGCACCTGGGGGCTAACATCTCGTATCAGAACCTAAAACAATAAACCAAGTTGGGGGATTTAACCTGTCATTTTAAAGTTTCTAACACTACACCCTTCAATGAATACTTCCTTATTTATTTGCTTTCAATTATATGAACTACATTCTCATTCTTATAACCTCATGTGATTCTTTTCAATTATTGACTAAGACAATACCAGCTCGGTTCTTACATGTTCTCACAACAAATTTTAACAGATGGATTGGCCAAATAGAGAAGTATATGAAGTACATGGATTTAAATCATCAAAACTTCTTCCAACATTAAAGATCAATACTCTCCATAACCTACATCTAACACTTAATTAGTTATCTTTTTAAGAGGAAAGACAAAGAAAACTACTCAGAATCCATGGAGAAAACAAAACCATACTTTAGTTTAAAAGTAGAAATCATTGTCAAACTAACAACAAGTAGTCAAAAACAAAAGATAAAAACTTATCTCAAGTCCTCCACCAAACTCTTGAAGTTCCTTTGAATCTCTTCTCTTTTACAACACTCTCAATATAAAACTAAAATAAAAAGGATAAATATGTGGTGCCTAAAAATCTCTCCAACTAACTCCCCAATTTTTGAAATTTTAAAATTTTCCCAATACTTTTAGGACCCCTTTCAAAGTCTCAATCTTCCTTCATTTATAATTCTCCAAAAGGGGTCCTGGTATCTCTTTAAAATGTGTCTTGATTCAACATATATCTCCAAGAGATGCATCCTTTCGCAATAATTTTCATTCATAGTGGTTGTAACCACCTATTAAGCCAATAGGTACCTCAAAAACTTCTTCAAAATTCACAAAAACCAAATTTACTCATCCAATAACTGCCACTAGCGCTTAAGCGCGGGACCTCTGGTTCTTAGGCGCAACCTTCTCTGTTTAACCGGCGCTTAAGCGTCGGATCTGGCGCTTAGGTGCCAAAATACTTTTGCACATTTTTCACCTATTTGCTCAAAATTTGATCCTTTTTCACTCCTTTAAGTATTTTTCACCTTTTTACCTGTACTTGTCGGTGCGGAAAAGGTTGGGGGAGTTGCCCGTAAGAAGCTGTCAGTCACCGAAATTGAAATCCCAATCCCCGCTTCAGAAGGACGTTTAATTTACATATATATGTAAATTTTAGAAAAACATGAAATCAAACTGACCTCATATTTTTCACAGCTTAAATGAAAGAGCGCTCTACCTCAAATCCTGTATCTATCCCGAAAGAACACTCTACCTCAAACTCTGTATCAATACTGAGGGATAATCACAAGACTTGAGGATGAGGTTCGATCAAATAAACTAAGAAATAAATGACTTCCGTTTGGTCTGCGAAACCGTTTTATTTGCCGACAAATTCCTTTATTTAATATGAAAAATTAAATAGGGTTTATTTTAAGCTGGGTTCGAAAAAATTTCCTATAAGTGCAACTCCTATAGTTAATTACATCTTAAATGACCGAAGTCACTTAAGAATACTCTCGATAAAAATCAGGAAAAATTACCTTCAAGAACTTCAAAAGGATTGAATTTTTCAACGAAATCGGACAAAGATGTGTGAAAGAGGAATGACTCAAATTTGGAACATTTATTACAGAATCCAAATGAAGAAGAACTAGGGGATGTCACAGATCCAGAGTAGATCATCGGTGACTTCCCAGTCTACTCTATGGTTTGGCTTTAGTTTTGAGGAGAAATTATTCAAGTATTTCATCCTGCCAATTTTATTTAATTAGGGCTTATATTTGCATGACACAGTCACGCAAGCCGCCTAAAAGATATGAGGGTTTACGTCGTATCGGACGACAACCTTGAAATCTAGAACGAGTTAAGGCTTAAATTGCACAGTCTGGTTGTACAAAGGCCAAAAAGATAAAGTGAGGGTTTATTTCGCGCTAAGCAGACTACCTCAAAATCCTCTGGCTTGTTGTTTAATTCTAAGGAAATGTTTTGTTGATGTAGACATGTTCTGCTGTTGAAGATGGTCGTGCTGCCCACCGCATTTGCTCCAAGCTCCTCGTCATTGCAGCTTCTAATATAGTATTCAAGTTGCTTAAGGTTGAAATAATGCAAAAGGTGACGTCACCAATTTATCATGGGTACCACCTAAGAGTTTATACTGACATCCTAATCTAGGGGAGAGTGTAAAAGAAAAGCATGTTAATGTATAATGAAATCATACAGTCGTAATGTGAAAACTGTACATCTGGCAGAAGAATATACACTGAAAGATAGAATAAGCAAACTACACTGGGCAGGTGTGTGTGTGTAATTTATGTAGGAGAAACAAAATAAAAGAATAAAAAAGTCTGAAAAAGTTGAAAAGGAATATTCCATAATAAATCTGAAACAAAACAAAGCTTGTAGGAAATCTGAATAAATCCATAGAGGTAAACTTGTAGAAAATCCAAAAGAAAGAAAAAAATTGAAGAAAACACCAGAATGGACTACAAGTTTAAGAAGGCTGTAAGCTTGGTAGTGAGGAGGACTAAGAGCTGTGTTGTAGACCACAACCTTAAGTACTGACTACTAGACCGACTTTCAGCAGAAGGCTGCCCTAATCCATCTCGAGTAGCCAACCGTGGACCTTTGTAAAATTTTTCATACATTTCAGTCTGGATCTACATGTAAGTAAAAGTTATAGGTAAGTAGGCTGTTTTGTAGTGGGGATGATTTTGTATTTTTCAAATGTAAAATAATTCGATCCACAAGTTGAATATTCTAGTCGAACTAGGACTGCTAACAACTTTAGATTGTTGGCGGTAGAAACCCTAAGGCTGGGTGAATAATATCTGTAAAAAATTCCCTACTCTACCCTCTCCAGGGTCTCTGAGTTGGGAGATACTATTCTAAGGGACCTGGTTCTCTATAATGTAATTTTATCACCGTCCATAACCTCACACACTCCACTTACAACCTTGCTTGATGGCCCCACATATAGCAAGAGTGTTATACGTGCACACCCGCGCGTCCTACACAAGTGCGGGATTTAGACCAAGAAGCAAGGAGAAACAAGGGATGAGGGAATGAGGAGAGAGAGGAGAAGACAATCCACCTAAAACAATTTCGGAAAGGAGGTGGGTTGTTTCTTAATATCAAAGAAAATCAGAATACATTTCAAAGCAGTTAAACCTTTCCCGGTGTGGTGCAGGGATGTGAAGTGATGTAGTATCTGATATAGTGTAAGATGCGAAGTGGGTAAAGTGGTGTAATGTAGGAAGTGGGGTGATGCGGCAAAATAATGTAGTGAAGTGGTGGAATGAAGTTAAAATAATAATGAGAAGTTGAGATATATATAAGAAAGCCAAAGTTAAAAAAGACAAAGAAGCAACATGCCCATATAAGTAAAAAAAAAGGCGAACCTGATCGAGAAAAATCGAGCAGCATAACGGCATAAAAATGAATTTTTCACACATGCAATTTGCACAACTAAGAAAGTACACAAGCATATGAATGACAATATCCAGTGTTTCATATTTGGAAAGTATGTAATGGCTAACAACACAAATAGTACTCTCCAGAATGGACGTTAAATGAGGGCAGCAAGAACACAATTTAAACCAACATATGTAATGGCTACCAATGCAAATTTTCACATTTGGAGAGAATAAGACCATTCCCAAACAAAGAAATAAACATATAGGCGCAGGTTTCGTATTTAAGCAAGCATATAAACGATCCAAACTAACTCCACATAATTGTACAAGTGCATATTTTGCAAAACATAAGCATCATGACTTCCAACCTTTGCAAATTGACAAACAAAGCTTTCAAATTCTCAAAAAGCAAGGCACCATTTCCTACATATTACGTGGTATATACGTAAGTGCTGCAATTAAACACATAAGGACAAGTGGTGTGCATGTAAAGATTGAAGTTTAAGTGTTGGATATGTAAATACATAAAAAAAAGGAAAATCAACACACCTACTTTCAAAATTTGGAGGTTATATATTTAAATATTTCTAAAATCCGAAAATTGCAAATGATAAATGAATCCTTTCATGTTTTTAAAATGCAAGGCACCAAAGTCCTCCAACAATCGAAAACGATGAATAAACCTTTCCCGTTCTTTTTTTTCAAAATGCAACCTAACATTTCAGATTTTCACAAATGAGCCACCCAAAGTTTCAGAATTTCACAAATGAGCCACCCGAAAATTTTAGAAATGAAGCGAAAGAGAAAAAAAAAAAGGTGACGATTCTTTCCAAAATATTCAAAATATAAATCCAATGAAAGCGATGTGATTGTTTATAAAGTATCCAAATCATAAAACAAAGCTAACTGTAGTTCTATGAAATGAAACAAATAAAATAGAAAAAAAATTGCATGCAATTCTTTCCACACATTCAGCTCCAAAGTTCAAATTCAGCAAACTTAAAGAAAACATCCTAAAATTTTGAGGCCTACCAAAAATCTGCTCACATCTGCTAATATACCACTTTTCTTCTAAACAAAACCATGAATAAGAAACAAAAAGCTGATGGTCTAGCACTTCTATACGGGTTCAAAAAGAACTCAAACTCTCATATTCATGCACATAGCACTTTGCACATCCCACGAAGGAGGCCAGGGGAATCTATATTTTCAAGGGCTGCTTCATGGCAAGATTTAAGCAGGGTATATATGCATATGTATATCAATTAAGTCAAGCTCTTCCAAGCAGCAAAGAAAAGTAAAGGCAGCGAATGAAATGAAGGAAAGCAGGAGAAATGAGGGTAACAAGAAAAGGAAGAAGTCACCTCTTTTTTTTTTTTTTTGTTCCAAAGGGACAGTAAAAACAAAACACCAGATAGGCTAAAGGAAGAGCTAATCAAGGAGATAGAATCACCTGATATATTGGTAGCACCTCCCCCCATCAAAGCTTCAACCGAAAATCTTAATGGCCAAACAAGCAACCAAGCAAAGGTATCGAGTAAACCAGCAAGGAAACCGAATAAGCCACAAAAATCCAGCAGCACTTCCTCTTTGCAGAAATTCGGCCACCACCACTCCTTCAAGCTTTACCCAAGAGAAGGCAAAACCTTCCCAATGCCTCAAATACACACACACAGAATGAAGAAAATGAGCCAATTTTCGGCCAACCCTAAGGAACTCCCTAAATGGGGTTTTTATAGCAAAAGAGGGAGGAGGAAGAATACCATCCCTCACCTCTCACCTGGGAGGTGAGCCGAGCCAAGAGAAGCGACAAACCTTGCGTGGAGAGGACGACATAGGTGAAGCTTTGTCGCAGAGGAGCAACTCACGTGGCACGGCGTGGAAGCCATTAGCCAGGGTACAGAAGCATGAGGAAGGGACCCCGGGCCGATCTCTCGCGAGGAATAAGAAGGATCGGAGAGGAGAAGTGGATGAGCTCGGTTCGGCCCTCTAGGGATCCTCCTGGATTACGAGCAAACGAGAGGGAGAGGCGATATATAAATATATATATCAAATTTCATGTGATTTATCCATGTGCGGCACCCTAACAAAATGGGTATCCTTCCTAGCTAAAATTGACATTCCGGACACACCGGCGCAGTCCGTTTTGTCATCCGAGGTCGTTCGGGCAATCTCGTCGACGATCGAGTCAAAAAAATGCATCAAATTCATTTTTTGTCAAAATTTCGATTCACAATCGATCATTTCAAAATTTAATCCTAATTCTGATTAATTTTGAAGCAAATAAATATTCGAGCAATGTGAATTATAGTGATCGGACGTGTCGACTCTCCAAATTGTGAATTTTGTGCGCGCGAAAGTGCAAATTGTGCAAAAGGCTACCCTAAGGCTTAATGATCCTATAGGAACCCATTTTGAGTTCCCTCATGTTAGTTTAAACCTCCTACGTGCTAGAGGTCAAGAACCGCATGCGGAACTTCAAAAGAGTATAGAAGCAGTTTGGATTTCTAAAGCAGTTTGAATTTCTAAAATGAGGTGGGTTCCATTTTTGAGGGTCTAAGATAGTCAAAGAAAGAATCCTAAGGCTAGACCCTAAATCCTAAGAGGAAACTAAAGCTCACTAAAAATGAGGTCAACAGTACCTCAAAGAAAAAAATAAAAATACCTTCCATTAAAGAGCAATATCTAACAAATATGTATAAAAATGTGTCTAAAAACACTATATATTTTAGGCGTATCAATGGTCGGCGTGGTCCGTTCAACAATTAAATTGGTTCTTCCTCATCCACGTCCGCGGCCTCGACCTCAGGTGCTCGAACTAAAAGACCCCCCGCCACGCCAATTTGTTGTAAGAGAGTGGTGGAAGATCGCTGAAGCAGAGTTGAATGGCCTTGCCATTGTAATTCTTCTGAATCTTCAATTTTACTTTTCAAAATTTCACAAGAGAAGACAATTTTCCTTGGAGGCGCGTAGTAGGCGACATCTTTATGAATGTTAACTTCATGAACTGAAAACGACTGTAAATCTCCCTTGATGCAATGTTCTTGTCCTTTCTTGTAGTAATTAATGCATTGGTGTAGAGACGATGGAACCATGTTGTGTTCATGAATACTTGGTCGGCCTAGTAGAGCGTTAAAAGAGGTCACATCATTGATGATATGAAATTTATCGGTTATTAATAGTTCTCTAATTTTCATAAGTAATGTAATTGATCCAAGGGCTTTCTCTCCCTTTTGATTGAATCCTCTTAGCATCATTATATCCGTTGTAAGCTCCTGAGCTTCAATGTCCAAATAGGCCAATGTCCATTGGCTCATTAAGTTGAGGGATGCTCCAGGATCTACCAAAGCTTTGGACAACACAAATCTGCTGATGTTAATGGAGATATAGAGTGGACGATTAAGGTCGGTCGTACCGAGGAAGAAGTCTTCATCTGTAAAGGTTACCCCCAGTTGTTCTTTCAATAGTCAAACTTCATCCGAGGATGTACTGACAACCTCGGCTATGCAAATCTCTGGGTTAAGCAAAGCTGCAACCAGAGACTCT
This sequence comes from Phalaenopsis equestris, assembly GCF_001263595.1. Classification (NCBI taxonomy): domain Eukaryota; kingdom Viridiplantae; phylum Streptophyta; class Magnoliopsida; order Asparagales; family Orchidaceae; genus Phalaenopsis; species Phalaenopsis equestris. The sequence continues at coordinate 24,302 of NW_018220424.1, forward strand.
CTCATCTCCTTTGACAGGATTAGAGCATTATAGATGCTTAATTTGGCTGATATTTTCCTAAGATGAGCTAGCACTTTGTAATCCATTTTGTATGATCCTTCATTTTTCTCTTGATTATGTGGTTCTTCCACTAGTGGACGTGGAGGTAGCTCTTTTGAGTTACTATTTTCATACCTTTATCTACTAAAGCTATTCTCGGGGATGACACTCTCCCACTCCTTAAGTTCACTTCTGTAATTTCTTCATCTTAAGATACTATTATTGAATCTTTTAGTGTTTCTTCTTGGTCGGAAAGATCTAAGTTAATTTCGAGTGATGCACCATGGCGCTCGAGGATTGGTTCTTCACTCCCAGCGCTATCGTAGGTGATATTATCGATGTCTTCTTCATTCATGTCAATGAGTTCATCGGACTCAAGTACAATTTGATGATCATTTTTGGAATCGAGATCGAGGCTATATTGGTCAAAATAAGTTACATTATCACGAGAAATATTTGAAATGTAGCCAAAATTGTAATCAATATATTCATAAGACCACGGAGGGGTAAGAAGATAATTATACATGGTCATGGGTTCGAGAATTTTTTTTCTTAAATCCAAGACAACTAATCTAGCAAAGGCAGCCCCTATCCTATCCTCCGTGCTATCAATCTCTGTGGTGGTGTTCTTCTTCTTCTTCTTTGATGATGACAAATCATTTGGCAAAATCTTCATCTTGGGTTTGGTAGGCTGAAGACTCTAAATGGGAGTTTGTTTTGAAGCAGACTGTATCTGGTTCAGCTTTCTCTTGGATGATTTGCTCCAAACTGCGCTCTAAAGAGATTGGCTCAGCTGAAATCATATTTATGGAACCCTTTCAGATTCTTTTAAATATCCTTTTGGGATCATTATATTTCTTTATTTAAGATTTTTGTCAAGCCAATCCTTGAAGATAAAGCATTCTTCTATAGTGTGTCCAAGCAATCTGTGATATGGACAATAATTTGGTTGATCCTTCTTGTCAACCTCTTCGGGTTTCTTTGGATCTAGTAATCTGAACTCAGGCTTCTTCATCAGACTTCTGAACATCTTGGATACAACTTTTTCTTTCAAGGAGTACACCACTTTCTATCATTCTGCCAAAGATATTCTCTTATTCTCTACTCGGTGTGCTCCTCCCTAAGGCGGTCGTTGGCTAGACTGGTCGTATTGTTTTGTCTATTTTTTAGTATGCTGTGATGACGATTGACGAGGATTTTCTGCATGTATCTTCATTTGTTACTTTCCTTTATCGACAGTTTCCATTGTTCCTGATTTCTTTTCAAATATTTTGGTTGCCTTAGATTTCTCATGAGAATCCATATGTTTGATTTCTTCTTGAAGACTGTTGGCTTTGCTGAGTAGCTTCTCGAAGGATTTGATGGTGAGTCCCTTGAGCATGAAAGCTACTGGCCCATGAATGCTCTTGAGTAAGATCTCAATCGTGTGATGTTCTTGTAGCTGAGGTTCACATTTCATGCTAAGGTTTCTCCACCTCAAAATATAGTCCACTAAAGTCTCATTCGGCTGCTTTTCCATTATGAGATCTCCAATAGAGACATGATGTTGCGCTCCGAAAAATCTTTTCATGAATAATTATTCTAGCTTGGTGAACTTCTTGACTGATCTGTTGGGTAATTCAACATACCAATCAAAGCGATCTCTGATAGGCTACTGACAAACTGACGAAAAAGCAAGGCTTTATTACCTCCGACATTACCACAACTGGCTCAAAAATGTGCTATCTGCTGCCTGGGATTTCTAGTCCCATCGACTATTTTAAAGTTTGGCGTCACAAAACCCTTAGTGTAGGGTATGACATCGAACTCCTCTGAGTAAGGTCTACCCTTTAAAACTAATGTACCACTCTTAGATTGTGTTATGGCCTTGCCTCCCAAACTTGTTCGTCCCTTTTCTTAAATTCCTTTTCCGGCAAGGCGCTTGATGGGGAATCCTTCTTTGGTTGCTCATCCCTATACTCTGAGGCAACTTCACTCCTTTTATATGTCATATCTATAATCTCCAGTTGATTGATTTCTGAAGAGGCTAATATGGGGGTTGAGATTGTCCTTGAATTGTGGCCATGGTGGTAATGGCTGCACCCATCTCTTCCATTCTTTTCTCTAGTTGGCTGACTTGCTCATCCCTTAAAAAGATAGCCCTACGCAGCTCATCTATGACGTTCTCCTTGACGAGAGGTTCAGCATCGCGTGAAGATGCAGCGGCTTTGGTTTCAATGACATGGATATCCATGAAATCCTCTTCGAGGTACTCATTAAAGTTAAAATCTTCATCATCATCATTGGAAACTCCATGTTCTTAGGCTAACTCGAAAATCTCAATCTTCAGGCTTTTGAACTTTTCTTCAATTATTGATTCTTGGATTGTCTTAAAGTTTGGAGGACCCTACTAGACCTCCTCCACTTGCTCCTCCATCTCGCTGGCAATCATTGCGATGATGTCATTATTGTGACAATGCCAGATACTTCGAACCCTAGCTTCATTCTATGATCATGTCTTACGAGCTTTCTGGACTGTGTTCATACAATGACCTTGGGTATACATACATTTTTGATTGGTGGTGACGTTTTGAGATGGAGTGTCTCGGTAGGAACATCAGTATGTCGAGGAAAAGTATGCTCCCCATGGTGCGGACCGGATACAATACTGGGCAATCTCCTCATCTTTTCCTTTAAGCCTTTAAGAACATCATTGAGGTCTGTGATTGGTATAATTCTTGGACTCAAACGTGACTTAACTGGTCGACTACCCGCGAGTCTAGTAACAGTGGAATCGGTAGTAATAAAGGCAGTATAAACTTTTCTTCCAAAATTGAACCAAACGGGAATGCGAGCAGGCATAGCTTCTGTTGATTTCTGAGATCATTTGCCAGTTTTGACTTCCCTTAGAATTTTTTTCTTCATGAAGGGGGATACTTGACAGTGACTTTATATATGCTTAAAAATACAAAAATTTGATACTACTGCTAGAAGATTTAAATCCCTGACAACGGCGCCAAAAACTTGATACAACTTTTAATATGCCAGAATTTATGAACCCAGATTTACATATTTATAATGATTTTGTAAAGTTACAATTTCAAACGCAAGGATACGTATTGCTCAAGTAATACAGGGCTCTAGTGGAGTCCCGTTTATCAATCCCACAGGGAAGTGAGGTAGGAGGTCCTTAGTCAAATTCTAATCTACTATAATTAGTTCTTAGTTTGGAATGTCGATTAAAATGATGTTTTATCTAGCAACTAATCCTAAATGCAACTGTTAAATGTAAATATAGTAACTATAACTAAATGCAAATATTAATTCTAAAGATAACCCTTTTTGGATGAATTGGTTTGGAGAATTTTGAGATATTGAAAACTACTATTATTATGTAATGAATTGGATAATGTAAAGAAATGAGATGCATTAAATATTGTATGTGTCAAATAGGAGCCATCATATTCTTTACCCTTTGGTCCAGGTATAAAGAACATTGATTAATCCTATGCTTGTTTATTGAATCCGTGGCTAAGCTGAGAGGATACCGGCTCTCACTTTGGAACTCCCACATTTCCCTCGCTTGAGGGCTAACATCTTCGCTTTAGTACTCAAATAATAGGACCGAATTGGGGATTTTAGTCTGTCACCCTAAAATCTCCAATTCCACACTCATACAAGTATATTTCCCTATTTATTTGCACTTAACTCCCATAAACTTAACCAACCATTGAATTTGAATGTGGTTCCAATTTGTTGAGAATTACACCGCCCTTTTGGATCAATGAAATTATAATAAATTATAGTACTACAACAGACCTTTATTGTAATGTAAATAAAGTGCAAGTAAAACCATCACATTTATAATTAAATCCGCTTCTAACATGCATCACAATCCTAAACATGAACTCTACTCATTACAAGAGAAAAGTAAAATGAGAACAATGGCATAATCTTCTCATACCATTATTTGTAAACAAGAAGAGAGAGTAAGAAAACACATCACAAAGCACGAAGAAAATACAACGGAAAACTTCATTTCATCAAAGCAAATCTACTAGATAATTGTTTACAAAACTATAAGATAATGAAGAACACAATACTTAGCTTTTTCCCTTTGAAAGAAAGAACAAAATTTCTCCCCCAAAGTCTCCTGCCGATTCATGCAATGCTAGAGCATCTCCTTACAAATTCTCTCAAAAGATCCTCTCCAATCTCTCCAAAAGGGTAGAAATCTACATTTCTACTCCTATTCTAAAAACTTTAAACTTTTTCCATTGTTTTCCTAACATTCCTCTCACACATAACCCCTTTTTCTAACCTAAATTCATTCTTTTAAAGTGTAGGGATGAAGTTTGAGTGTGGGGTGGATGTTTGAAGAGCTGCCACAATAACCCTTTCAAAAAGCATCCAAATACGTTGAATTTCAGCCCATAACCGCCAAAAGTCGGTCCATGGTCATCCTGGGTGCCGTCGACGGGCTTGAGGGCGGCGAGCTCGAGGGCTCCGTCGATGAGCTTTTCAGTCATTTTTCGGTCTTCTCGGGTAAATCTCACCGTCGGCACCATTTTGACACGGTCGGCGAGCAGATTGCGCAGCTCCACCATTTTGCTCTGTTTGACTCCGTTTTAGCTCCGTTTCGCCCTATTTCAGTTGCGTTGTGTCCTAACAGATAGCCCTACAAAATAAGCATAAAAACAAACTTTCTTTAAATTGTAATCACATTCAAAAATATGCAAGAAGTGTAAAAGAGATTATGCATCGAAAGACTTATCGAAAGGTGACAGGGCAAAAT
>NW_018220424.1:29251-29909 GCF_001263595.1 Phalaenopsis equestris
AGTGCAATATCATCAAAAACAGTGTAAAATAGGTATGAAAAATCTCAACATATTTTCCTTTGGTCAAAATCCCCCAAACTTAACTATTACTTGTCCTCAAGTAATTTTAGTACTATATAAAAGTTATGATCTTTGGTAGTAAAGTTTTAATTCAAAAATATTTATAAGTTTGATTTAAATAAATATCATAGTGAGATTTTCAGAAAAAATTCAAGTAATTAAATTAACTCTGTAGGTACAAGATTATCTAGTCATCAAGTTTAAGAGTTCTAGTTTTTTATTCATTTCAAGAATGACTATATGTTGTATTATCAAGTAACTTGAAATATTCAAATGATAGGAACATCATGAGAACATTATTAATAAAAGATGCTAATCCATAAATATAAGTTCAGGAACGTATTTAGGTTTTCCCTTTGGGTAGGTCCAGTGAAACCAATTTTTGATTAGACATCTCCTCAAGCTTCTCCTCACTTTTATATTTTTTTCTTTCTTTTATTTTCTCTTTTTTATTTGGATTGCTTTCAATCCTATATATTTTTCTTTTTTTTCAAGGATTGGTATATCCTTTCTTTTTCCTTTTTCAAATGAGGATTACTATATCTGGATAGCCTTTAATGATTTTGAACATCACCGTTCTCCCAGGCAAACATAAGTC
>NW_018220424.1:30878-31104 GCF_001263595.1 Phalaenopsis equestris
AGTTATAAGGATAGTGTAAGATCATCCACAAGTTACTCATCAAATAGGTTCGCGACTCCTATCAAATGAAAACAAAGTTCAAGAAAGGAAGTAACAAAATTGAGATGGAACTAGCAGTGTAAAAATTCATAATGTCCTTTGGAAAACTCAAGTCCGGGTGAGACCCGAGTTGTAGTGGACTCGTCAGTCGAACTACAACAAGCGAACATACAAGCCTAACCATAAT
>NW_018220424.1:31853-35769 GCF_001263595.1 Phalaenopsis equestris
GACTTTGAATAACTCTTTCATAGGAGATCTTTTACTGATTTCATCATTCAATTCAGGTTCATCTTGTGATTGAGTTAAATATGAAGATATAGAGACTGGTGGTGTATATGAATTTAACAAATAGATAGGCTTTAAATTTATATGAGGTAAGTTCATTTTAAGGTCATGAGACATTTCAAAAGATGGAATTAAAAGTTTACTATTTTTGGTAATGTCCATTGTTTCACACCTTTCCTGAACATACTTACAGTCTTCTTTAAACAACATTTTAGACTCATCATGAATGCCCATTTCGATCTCATCTGTTAACTTATTTTAAGAACTCTTTTGGAAATAGTTTTTACTTAGATAATCAATTTCATCCGTCCGAAAACAGTCATCATCTTTTCTCTCAGCTGGATATTTCATAGCCTTTAAAACATCAAAAGTGGTTTCATGGTCATTAATATTGATAGTTAACTTTTCTTTTTGCACATATATCATAGCTTTTCCAGTAATAAGAAAAGGTCTCCCCAAAATTTCCCCAGCAACTTTTTAGTCAAAATGCTAATTCACTTAACATTGCACATCTATCGGCTATGAAATATAGAGAATCAATGTTAATCAGAAATGTCAAGTTTACATAGTATGATTAATAATATCATAAATATGTCTAATTACATTTTTAGCAATTTGTTCGTGATATAATAAAATCTCATAGAATTAATCTATATTTCTATTTGAATTTGGGCCATACAATATGGATTAATATAATGAGATATTGTTAACTAAATAATTGTCAATGTTTTTATTAAAAATGATTTATTAATCTATTAATATTTTGGATAATAGATTAATAATTATATTAATCTATTTAGCGTAATCTTATTTAAAAATATGTTAAACCATTTAGTTATAAATATAAATATTGGGGATGATAGGCAATATCATTCTTTATAATTCGTCGGTATACTCACATAGATTAATTCTAGTACAAATTTATTAAATTTAAATCAAAGGGGAAATTTGAGACATATAATTCTATGTTAGTTAAAATATTTAAGATGTAATTAATTTATAACATTTCTATATATTATTTATTAGTAAATCTCATAGAATTAATCTATATTTCACAAAATCATTGAATATAAAATTTATTTTATTGTAAACACTTGACACTATTTTTTATGATATACATTTAACATTTATTACAATGAGACTGAACTTCACTTTGAATTTGTTCGTGATTTTGAGAGACTTTAATGATATTCTATATGTAAATATGTCAAAATGTTAATTCACTTTAGATTAGTTTTTATGATCTCTAAACATCTTATTATTCTTAAATTGTTGATCATTGTTAGAGTCCGGTGGATATGAAGGTCTATAGTTTGTGTTCACCTGATTATTCCAACTCCCACAACTCTGATTATTCTAACTCCCATTAGGATTTGCATGATTATTTTCCCATTGTTAGTTTCCACCCCAAGTAGTATGACGCCAGTTAAAATTAGGATAGTTGTTCCAACCTAGGTTGTGAAAGTTAGAATATGGGTTGTTTATGGTATTTAAAGCATCATATGATAAGTTAGAATCAATCATATGCCCTAATAAACTTTCCTCACTTACTGGAGTGAGTTGAGGCTGGTTCATTGCAAATTTCTGCAACCTCCTTGATATTGCGACAACTTGAGATGCAAGAATTGTAATCACATCTAAATCATGAACACTGGCTACTTTTTTAGGATTTACCCTTGTAGAGGGCCATTGAAATTCCCATATTTTCAATTAATGCATACGCTTCATCAAATGGATTTGACATTAATGATCCACCAGCGGCAGCATAAATTATAAACCAAAGGGATTCTACTAACCCATTATAAAAAGTGTGAATGATTAACCAATCAGGCAGAGCATGATTTGGACACTTTCTTAGGAGTTCCTTAAATCTTTCTCAGGCTTCGTATATTGATTCCCCTTCATACTGACAAAATGAGATAATATTTTTTCTAAGTTTAGTAGTCCTTGAAGGTGGAAAATACTTAGTTAGGAATATCTGAGTTACATCCTACCAATTTTTAATAGAGCTAGGTGCTAATGAGTATAACCACATTTTAGCCTTATCCCTTAGTGAGAAAGGAAAAAGCCTTAGTTTGACAGCATCATCTAACATATCGTTATAACGAAATATAGCACAAAGTTCTATAAAATTTGATAAGTGTAAATAGGGATCCTTCAAAGGAGTTCCCCCAAACTGATTGTTCTGCACTGGTTGGATAATCTCGGAATTTATTTCAAACAAGTCAGTTTCTACGATAAGATTTTGTATACTTAAGTAAATTTCATCTGTCGTAGGATTTATGTAATCCCTCAATGGATTATGATGATTTTCCAAGTTATTATCTTGAAAGTTTTCCATTTCCATTTTTTAGTTTTTCAAGTCCTTTCTTTTTTTTTAATTTTTTTTGCTTTATTCTAACTCGGGATCATAAGGCACAAGTCCTGCACATCCTTTGTTTTACATACGCACACAACAAAAAATACATTAATCATTAAGCAAATTAAAAAAAATATATTCACCACTATAAAACATTTTCACAAACACATTGTTTTTCACACAAACTATTTTTTTCATAACATTTTTTATACAAAAAATACTCAAATACTTTTCACAAAAAAATAGTTTTTTGTTTTTTACGACACTACAGTTCTCCAAGTCCAAGCCTATTTACTTCAACTAAAATTCTCTTAAAGTTTTTACCTAAGCTTCCCCGGCAACGATGCCAAAAATTTGACAGCGATTTTATATATGCTTAAAAATATAAGAATTTGATACCGTTGCTAGAAGATTTAATTCCCCAGCAACGGTGCCAAAAACTTGACAGCGACTTTATATAAGCTTAAAAATACAAGAATTTAATGCTGCTGCTAGAAGCTTTAAATCCCCGACAATGGTGTCAAAAACTTGATGCAACGTTTAATATGCAAGAATTGTAAACCCAAATTTATATATTTATAATGATTTTGTAAAGTCACAATGTCAAACGCAAGTATACGTATCGCTCAAGTAATACAAGGCTCTAGTGGAATCCCGTTTATCGATCCCACAGGAAAGCGAGGTAAGAGGTCCTTAGTCAAATTCTAATCTACTAAAATTAGTCCTTAGTTTAGAATGTCGATTAAAATGATATTTTATCTAGCAACTACTCCTAAATGCAAGTGTTAAATGTAAAGATAGTAACTATAACTAAATGCAAATACTAATTCTAAAGATAACCCTTTTGGATGAATTGGTTTGAAAAATTTTGAGATATTAAAAACTACTATTCTTACGTAATGAATAGGATAATATAAAGGAAATAGATGCATTAAAAATTATATGTGCCAAATAGGAGCAATTCTATTCTTTACACTTTGGTCCAGACATAAAGAACATTGGTTAATCCTATGCTTGTTTACTGAATCTGTGGCTAGGTTGGGAGGATACCGGCTCTCACTTCGGAGCTCCCACGTTCCCCTCGCCTGAGGCCTAACATCTCCGCTTCAGTACTCAAACAATAGGACCAAATTGGGGATTTTAGTCTGTCACCCTAAAATCTCCAATTCTACACCCATACAAATATATTTCCCTATTTATTTGCACACAACTCCCATGAACTTAACCATCCATGGAATTTGAATGTGGTTCCACTTTGTTGAGAATTATACCGCCCTTTCAGATCAATGAAAATACAATAAATTTTAACACTACAACAGGCCTTTATTGTAATGTAAATAAAATGCAAGTAAAAACCATCACATTTATAACTAAATCCGCTTCTAACATGCATCACAAAATCCTAAACATGAATTCTACTCATTACAAAAGAAAAGTAAAATGAAAACAATGACATAATCTTCTTATGCCATTATTTCCAAACAAGAAGAGAGAGTAAGA
>NW_018220424.1:35848-56185 GCF_001263595.1 Phalaenopsis equestris
AAGATAATGAAGAACACAATACTTAGCTTTTTTCCTTTGAAAGAAAGACAAATATCTCTCCCCCAAAGTCTCCTGCCGATCCATGCAATGCTAGAACATCTCCTTACAAATTCTCTCAAAATCTCCTCTCCAATCTCACCAAAAAAGTAGAAATCTACATTTCTACTCCTATTCTAAAAACCCTGAACTTTCTCCACACTTTTCCTAACATTCCTCTCACACATAACCCCTTTTCCTAATCAAAATTTGTTTTTTTAAAGTTTATGGATGAAGTTTGAAGAGTTGCCACAAGAACCCTTTCAAAAAGCATCCAAATACGTTGATATTTGGCCCATAACCTCCAAAAGTCGGTCCATAGTCGTCCCGGGAGCCGTCGGCGGGCTTGAGGGCGACATTGGTGAGCTTTTCTGTCATTTTTTGGTCTTCTTAGGTAAATCTCATCGTCGGCGCCATTTTGGTACCGTCGGTGAGCGAACTGCGCAGCTCCATAGTTTCGCTCCGTTTGGCTCAGTTTTAGCTTCGTTTCGCCGCATTTCAGTTAAGTTGTGTTCCTAACAGATAGCCGTACAAAATAAGCATGAAAAAAAATTTCCTTTAAAGTGTAATCTCATTCATAAATATACAAGAAGTGTAAAAGTGATTAAGCATCGAAAGACTTATCGAAAGGTGATAGGGCAAAATTTCATTTCTTGCTCGCTTTTGCTCTAAATTGCACAATTTTTACATCTTTTTGCTCCAATGACCATAATTAATCATACCTGCAATAAAAAATCAAAAATACCATTCTTTAAAGTGTAATATCATCAAAAATAGTGTAAAATAGGTATGAAAATTTCAACATATTTTCCTTTGGTCAATACTGCATGTCCCACTCGTTTGAGTAATGCACCAACTGAACAACCTTCTTTAGCAGGAAGTCTCTGAAAAACTAAACTGACTCAGGTGATAGGAGCAAGCTTCTTCCTCTTCCCACCATGTTCATGAAGTGATGGTAAATTAACAATGATTTTCTGGACACTCTCGTACCCGTTAGTGTCAATTAAGGGATGGAACCTACTCCCTTGCAGAAGTGGATAGGTCTCTAACAATGTTGACTCATCCTAGTGAGGATTTTCATCAACAAATACTTCCTAAAAAATCTGGGATTTAATAGCCCTCCAAACCTTCTTGTTATGGTTTCTCCTTTGGGTTGGGGTTAACGGTGTAGTCATCAAACTTGTTTCAATTTCGAATATTGATGGCGAGATGACCAATCCTTTTGTCCGGTCTTCAAAGATCGTAACTTCATTTCCCTTAGTAGAAAAGGGAACAGTAGGCTTGGTAGGTTCCATGGTGGAAGCAGTCTTGACCTTCTTGTAAGAAGAAAAATCCTGAGAGCAGCTCAGGTTGAACTCAGCAGACGGTTCTTGAACCTCTGGAGCTTCAAATCCGACTTTCATTATGATGAATGGAGCTTTCTAGAAAACAACCTTGAGTTCTTCAAATCCTTATCCAAACTTAATGGTGGGAGAAACATTGTGGGCACCGCGGCTCATCGGCAAGTTGCTAGAGAAAGTGAGTGTTGGGAACGCCATTGTAGTAGTTTTAAAAAAGAAAACTTTGGGGTTAGTTATTTGGCCAATAACTCGTAATCTTAGTGCGAGCACTACAAATTAAGAGAGGTCGATCTGTAGACCGGGTAAGTCCTTATTTAATTTTTGGAGGCTTTTAAAATTTTAGTAAAAACAGTTTGAAGGTAGAAAGATTTAATTGATATAAGGAAAATTTAAAGAGCACGTGCAACATGACACAATTTGATTTAATTTGCAAAGCAGCAAATCAAAATTGAAAGGGAAAAAGTTAATTTCATGACCTAGTGCGGGACCAACTTAACAATGCACAATGCCCAGGTGGAACTAGTCCAACAACACACCTTTTGGGGGTCTGACCCCACATGAAGATTAAAAGGTTCTTAATGGCCTCCTGGACCCTTCTATTCAAAGAGTAGAAGGTCGAATAGATGATCCTGAAGTCCAAAGAGTTGACTGTACTTTTCCAAGATAGAAATGGGTAAAGCATGTCAACGAAAGAAGGGTAATTTTGTTCATGAGGTACATAAACACATTACCGTTGTATGAAGATAATATTTCTTGATTTAAATGGAGAGGAACGCTAGTCCCTAGCAAAGTTGTCATAAGCTGTTGACACTATTTTAGTTGAGGAGTTGCCCGTTAGAAGTTGTTGGTCACTAGAATTGAAAACCCGTCGCCCACTTCGGAAAGGCGTTTAGTTTAGAAAATATGAAATCAAATTGACCCCATATTTTTCATAATTTAAATGAAAGAGCACAATACCTTAAACCCTGTATTTATCTTGAAGGATAAACACAAGACTTGAGGATGAGGCTTGATCAAATAAACTAAGAAATATATGACATTCGTTTGGTCTGCAAAATTTTTTTTTTTTGAAAAATTCTCCTATTTAAAATAATGAATTAAATATATTTTATATTAAGCTGGTTTTGGACAAGCTTCCTACAAGGGCAACCCCCTATAGTTAATTACATCTTGGATAACTGAAGTCACCTAAGAAAACTCTCGATAAAAATCAGGAAAATATTATCTTCAAAGAGGTCAAAAGGATAGTACTTTTCAATGAGATTAGACAAAGAGGAGTGAAGGGGGAATGGCTACAATTTGGATTTTGTTGTAGAATCCAAAGGAGGAAGAACTAGAGGATGTCATAGATCCGGAGGGGAACTTCAGTGACTTCCCAGTCTATCCTATTGTTTGGCTTCGATTTTGAGGAGAAATTATTTAAGTGTTTCATCCTATTAATTTTATTTGTTTAGGGCTTACATTTGTGTGAAACTATTACACAAATAGCCTAGAAGATGTGAGGATTTAGGTCGTAACAAACGACAACCTCAAAATCCTAAGATGAGTTAGGGCTTATATTGTACAAAAGTGTTATACAAAGGCCTAAAGATGAGTTGAGGATTTATGTTGCATAAGCAAACCACCTCAAGATCCTATGGCTTGTTATTTAATTCTAAAGAAAGATATGTTGTTGTGGATCCTCCTGCTGTTGAACACGGCCATGCTGCCCATTCTGCTAGTTCCAAGCTCCTTGCCATGAAGAGTATAAGTTTTCTAATGTGTCAAGTTATGATGTCAAATCAGATGGCCCTATGGTTATAGTTCTTTAAATATTATGAAGGATGTTAAATTTGATTAGAGCAACATCGGTTAGGATCCTATGGTTCCCTCGTTTCGGTACCACTTTTTTCTTTTAGATTTACTCAGTACAAATGACATTACTAAACTCAACTTAATGAATTCCATACTTTCATTTAGACCGTGGGAAGTCTCATTAGCAACAGTAGGTTACCTCCTCCCAGGGATTCCCGATCATCTAATAGAGATGTCTTAGTTTAGTTGCGATTGTTGTTTGTATGATGTTTGTGATTACATTTTGAGTTGTCTTATATTTTGGATGTTGTGGCGGTGAATTTTATCTTGGTTGATTTTAGTTTTTTTTTGGGTTGGTGGCTATCCTAGCAATTTTAGGTTTTCATGCAGGGTGACATCGTTGTTTACATGCGTGTTTTATAATCCTGAAAGTATAGTGTGGAAAGTAAAAGAGAAAACGGTATTGTAAAATGAAAAAGCGTACCTGATGTAAAAGCGTACCTGGCGAGTCTTTGCATTTCACCACCTGAAAGGTCAGTGCTAGCAAGATATGTAGATAATATTGCAAGGAATTTAAATTGCATGAGTAGATTAAGGTTTAGCTACCAAACTCCATGTTATGATCTAGTTGAATCTTGAAAGATCCTAATGGATAATTTTAGAACAAAATATTGTAAGTCCAATTGGTCCTTCAAAATATCAAATAGATTTCAAAATGTTCAAGGTGAGACCCTAGATCACATTGAATATCTCTTGAAATATTCTGAGTTCATTTTGATCTTATCATAATGTTCCAATAATCATCCGAGGTTGAGTGTGACTACCCCGTTACTTAATGAAACTTGACAATCTATTTATCCTGAGGATAGGATACTCAATTAATCAATTGGTGTTTCACTTAAGAGTTATGTGGGTGTGCACCCTTAAGGCAAGTTTAAGTCATTTAAGATTGTGATGCCCATATGTAAAGTTGGACTTGGAGTATTTAAAGATATTGATTATCAACCCAAATATCTTCTAAATCAAATCAATTGAGCTTAGATATCGAAACTAAGTCACTACCAAGCCCTTAGCAATCATAATGGGGAATTTGGTAATGTTAGGATTTTTGTTTAAGTGACATGTATTTTCATTTAAAGATCACATTATCATCAATTTTGGGCTTAAGGAAAGTAAATTATCTTCCTTTTAGCTTAAGCCTCTCACTTAAAAAACTTTTGATATTAGTTGACTTCCAAGTCATGAAGATTGGGTGAGATTATTATCTATTAATGTTGTGCAAAGGTGGTGGCCGAGTTTCTACCTTATAATCCCATTGTATTTCAATCATCCAAACATGTTTACTAGGATCAAAGTTGCTCATTTATCTCTGGTTAATCCTAAATTTTCCTTAAGCTTCCAAAGTCCAAAATGTCTGTCTTGTCCTTGGGGTAGTTTACCTCATAGCTCACTAAACACAACTCAAATGACTTTCAGGGTTAGAGTGTCATATCCATGAGTTAATTAAAGTATCAAAGGAGAATATGTGGATTTTTAAAATTTAATTTAATTTAGATAATTATTTAAATTTAGAAAATAGGATTTTCAAAAGTTAATTTATTTAATTATCCAAAATAAAACTTATATTTATGAAAAAAATTATTAGAGCATTCCTAAGGTTAGAGAAACACTTCGACAAAATTTCATGATTTTTTGAATTAAATTTCTATTTTTATTATTTAATTCTAGATCAATTTTCATGATTTATTTAAATAAAAAATAATAAAATAGTGTTTTAATTAAAAAAAATTATTTTAATACTTTTATTAGACTCATCTAAGTTCAAAAAACTCAGAGAATCAAATTTTATATTTTTGTGATTTTTAATTTATTTAATATCATTATTTTAGTGAGAAAATATGAAAAAATTCATTTTTAAGCCTTTAAAATTTATTTTTAACTTAGAAAAATTAGGAAAAATGTTCTAATGAAGTTTAAGTGATCACGGGACATTCCCACTCATTTTGAATCATTTTTTGTATTTTTAAAAATTTTGATTATTTTAATTATTTTTAATTCAAAATATATTTTAATAATTCAAATTTAATTTTTAAAATGAAATATTTTCACAAAAATGGGTTTTATTTTTATAAAATTTCCTTGATCACAAGGAACTCAAAAAAATATTTTCCATAATTTTTATAAACATAGTTAAATTAATATAATTATTTTTATACAAAAAGCAAGGTTTCCTTAAGAAATCCAGTTTAGTGCCTAGACTACGTCAAATAACTTGGATATTCTTACAATGGATAGACATGATTTTTATGAACAATGTGAAATTGATTTTGTTTATTTTTGGTATGTATTTAATTTACACAAATTAATATAAGTTATTTACATTTAACTAAGCATAAAAATTCACAAAATGATTCAAAGCATCACAATATTTTTTCTAGATTTATGTGACCATAAGAAACATACTAAAATTATTCTCATAATTTTTCAAGTGGTGTTTTGGTTTATATAATTAAAATAAGCCAAAATGGTCAACTTAGCTTGAAAATTAGGGTTATAAGCTTAGAGGTGCCCTCGGACCTTGGAAAAATCAGAAGACATGGCCTTTGTCATGAGAGACAAACTCTCAAAATTTCAAGTCATGGTGAATTTTTTTAAGCCATGGAGAATTAAAATACTCAAAATAGTGTTAATTAATTAAAAATAAAATATGCATCACATAAACTTCAAATTATTTCCACATTATTCTCCTCTGTTCCCTAAGCAAGAGTGTGTTTTTCTTTTATTTTTCTAATTGTTTTAGAAAAAAATATGAATTTTTGAAGTTTAGGCATTTAAAATAATTCAATAATCCCTATTTTTCTACTTATCCACGCGGCGCTGACTGGATCCTAGGCAACTCCGTAAGAACACGCGGCTCTCCACCATTAGACGTCAGTATTCCCCTTAGCTGCCACGCGGTTTGCGCTTTATGTACCATAGATCTGTCCAACTTCATCTCCTCCATCCACTGGATACACGTGCGATCAGATGACTCTCCGTTTTCGACCCCAAGTGACCTAACTCGTGAGCCATTCACACTAAAACCTTAAGATCTTGGCCTAGAATAAACCAAATTGTGTGGGGTTTATTCCTAAACCTTCATCTACTCAAGACGAACACATCTATATGTTTTATACGGTATGAGGTTTATATGGTATGAAATACATTAAATACGTATGGAGGGTCGAAACAAGCTTGTTTTAGGGTTGGAGTTCAATACCTTTGTCTGCAAGGGGAGGCCTCAATCAGATGGTTGTGGTAGCTTTGATTAGTCCCAATGAAACTTTAGATGAAGTACCAAGCCTTGGTGAATTGTCTAAGTATGAATTTGATCAAGCTCGATTTCAGGTGTTGGTCTAGATCTAGGTTAGAGGTTATTTCAGAGGAGGCTTTTGTGGGGAATCAACCAAACTTCTCTCACTGTGGGAATAGTGTGTGCACAAGTAATTGAATTTTGGTGAGCAGTGGAGCTGTGGGGAGTTACTTCCTGGTTTTGGCAGAAATTTGAGCTCACAATTGAGCTTCCACAATGGGGATCAGTGGGGGAAAATGGTGGGCTTAATTGATGAGGTCTTAAAGAGTCTCTTAGAGAAATTTGGTAGAGTTCTTGTAAGCAAATTTTAGCTCTCCTTTCTTGGCCATGGAGGTGAGGTTTAAATAAAAAAGTCCTAGGGTGGTTGTCATGGCCAATTGAGGGGTGTAAAATGGTGCCTAGATGGAGGGTTCTGAACTGCTAAAGCTATTTGGAACTGACCAGCTTAAGTGGGTGAGTTCGGGTTTGAAATTTTTCTTGGGGCTCTCAGTTTTGGTGTTTTCTAGCCACTAGGCCGGGTGTCAGGGGCAGGGGGGTGTCAGGGGCAGGGGAGGTGGCCAGGAGGTTAGGTGAGCCAGTGGGAGGGTTAATTATAATTCACCCTCAATGGCAAGTGATGATGGGGAAGATTTTTGGTTAAGTTTCATAAATAGGCATAAATCCCTTAATTTATGGATCCAATGGTTCATAGCTCACCATGGCTGGTCCAAGGGGGGTTTAGCTTGGTTAATAGAGTTTGATTATTAGTTGTAGAGTCATCAATTTTGTGGCTTTGAGATAGATAAGTTAATTTTGGTGCATGGGTCCAATTTGGGTCCAAATGGCTATATGTTGGGGTTGGGTATGTTGGGTTTGGGTTAGGCTAGACATGACTTTTGACCCAATTTACTGATCAAAACTGTGTAGATGATTGTTATGAAGATTTTAGATGAAGGATTGAAATGATTTTGAGTTTAATTAGAAGCTCAATTTGAAGGATTTAAGGATTTTGGTCAATTTGGGCATATTGGGCTAGACTTGGTGTTGGATTAGGCTTGGGTCTAGACTGGGCTAAGTTTGGGTGAGGTTCAAATTAATTATTTAAAATGGTCTATAGTAATCTCCTAAAAATTTTTCAACATAAATTGGGTGTCAATTTTAGGGTTAAGGCATTCAATTTGGTGGAATTTGGAGGCATAGCCAATTTTGGGCAAATTTGGGGATTTTTGGATCTAGGTTGAAATTAAATAAAATTGAGGCTTCACCAAGGCCAATTGAAAGTTTAATTTGATTTGTATGATTGTTATAAAGATTTTATAAATCAAATTGAGGCAAATAGAGAAAGCTATGGGGTTCAATTTGGTGAGATTAAGAAATAGGGCCAAAATTGGGGATTTGACTTGGATCAAAATAAAGCTCAAAGTATAGGCCAATTAGGCTTGGTTTAGATTGGTCATATGAAAGGTGAATTTGAGTTAATAATTGAAATTGAGGGAAATTGGAACCAAATTAATTGACATTTAAGGTGAATTTGGGGAAATTGAGCCCTTAAAGGCAATTTAGGGATTTTGGTCAAAATGGTCAACTTGGTCAGCTTGGGTTTAATTGGAGGGTCCAAATTGGTTTTGGAGACATTTGGAGTGATTTTGTAGGTTTTGGGAGAGTTTGGGGTGCCAAGGGTATGTTTGTAATTTTGGCAATTTTGGGGGTATTTTGGTAAATTTAGAATTTTTTGGTGGTTTTTGGTAATTTGGGTATGTTAAAAAGGTTTGAAATGTTTTTTTAACAAAATAGGATATTTTGGGTGAATTTAAGGATTTTGACCAAATTTAGGGTTTCTAGGGCACTTAGGTAATTTGGGTGGATCTAGAGGCAAAATGCCAAATTGGACATTTTGGTAGAATTGGAGTGTCAACCACCATATATGAGCCATGGACCAATGAAATCCTCATTTGGTTCCTTTATGTACTGGTCTTAGCTAAACCCTAGCCTAGGAATAGTGGTTTTAAGGGACCATCTACATGAGTCTCCCAAAGGATCAAGGGATCCAAGTCAACCATTTTTCAGTTTTAGGATTGTGAGTGAATATAGGTGATAATGAGTGTAGTGAGTGAACAAGCTCCAGAACAACACCCAAAGTCAACCCTAAGGTCAATCAATCCTATGGGGGCTCATCTTGAGCTCCCTCGTACTGACCCCATATGTTAAGTGCTAGAGGTTAGGACTAATATGTGGAACTTCAAGTTGAGCAAGGAGAAGTTTAGAATTTCTAATGGTGAGGGTTCCTTTCTAATTTTCTAGGAATAGTCAATATGAAAGTCTTATGTCTAGATCGAAGGCTACTAAGGAAGAAAACTAAACTTCAACCAAAAGTGAGGTCAACAAAGTGAATATCAATGGCTAAGAGCAAGGGGATTGTTGTTGGGATGGTTTGGACAAGCTCTAGTGAGATTTTGGCAAAGTTTTCTTAAGGTTCCAAGCACACCTCTCTTTGGTCATGGAGAGCTCCATTTAAAGCCATGGCTGCCTGGTGTTGCTCAGGGCTGGTAATTGACTTATAAAGCTTGCTGAGGTGGAGGGAAAAAAGGCTTGAATGGCCAATGAGAGTGAGCCAAGTCAGGGATGTTCAGTTTTAGGTTTTTCCCACTTGGGGCTCCCTTTAGCTGACTGTTTCATGTGGCAGAGGAGGTGGCTGGCAAGGGTTCAATCACTTCTTGGTCAGGGGAGAGTTAATTTTGATTAACTCCCAATGACAAGTGATGATGGCAAAGTATTTTCAAATAATGCCCAAATATGGCTAAGATACCTTATATCAAGCAACCATTGGTCCATAGCTCACTTGGGTGGTTTAAAGGCATTTAGCCTGGTCAATAAGGTGTGATTAGTGGTTGTGGAAACCTTTATTTGGTAACCTTAGGATGGCTATGTCAATTTTGGTGCATGGGTCCAATTTGGGTCAACATGGCTAAAAGTTGGGTTTAGTTTAGGCTAACTATGACTTTGAGCTTAATTGATTGGTCAACATTGTTTAAGTGATTGTCATGAATATTTTTGGTGAAGGATTGAAGTAATTTAAGTTAATTGGAAGTTAAATTTGAAGGATTTTGGGATTTTGGTCAAATTAGGCATGTTGGACTAGGCCTGGGTCTAGGTTGGGCTAAAGTTGGGCTAAGTCCAAATTGATGGTTGAGAATGGTCCATAAGAATATCATAAAGATTTTCAAACATAAATTGGGTGTCAATTTTGGGGTTAGGGCATTCAATTTGGTGAAATTTGGAGACAACCAATTTGGGGCAAATTTCGGGATTTTGAACTTGGGTTAAAATTAAGTGAAATTGAGGCTTCATCAAGGCCAATTGAAGGTCAAATTTGATGTGTATGAGTGTCATGAAGAGTTAGGATTCAAATTAGGGCAAATTTAGTAGGCTATGGGGTTCAATTAAGTGAGATTAAGTCACAGGGCTAAAATTGGGGGTTTGAATTAGATCAAATTTGAGCTCAAAGCATGGGCCAATTAGGTTTGGATTTTGTTTGGATTGATCAGATGAAATATGAATTTGAGTTTAGAATTGAAATTGAGGGAAATTGGGGCCAAATTGACGGACATTTGAGGTGAATTTGGAGAAATTGGGCCTTTAAAGGCAATTTGGGGGGTTTTAGGAAATTTGGGTATTTTGAAATAAGCTCAAATTTGCTAAATTGGGCTCAATTGAAGGGTCCAAATTGGTTTTGGAGACATTTAAAGTGATTTTGGAGGCTTTAGGAAAGTTTGGAGTGCCAAGGGATTTTTTGTAATTTTTACAAATTTGGGGTCTTTCGGTAATTTTGCAATTTTGGGAGGTTTTGGGAAATTTGGGTATTTTGAAATAAGGTGAAATTATTTTTGAACAAATTTGGGTATTTTTTGTGAATTTGAGGATTTTGACAAAATTTAAGGTTTTGAGGGTTTTGGCACCAATTTGTGATGGGACGAGTGTAAGGTGTCCACCCGCATGACTCGGGATAGTTTACGGTCTGTCCGTGACGTCCGATAGTTCAGACACCTACCTGAGACCTTTTCGACGAGTGTTGAGGGGCACGTAGTCGGGGTCATTCTGCTAGGCTATGGCTTTCTCTTAGGTGACGGTCGGTCGACATTTGGCACGTCGGACGACTCTGACCGGGGTAAAAAATATTGGCGCGTCACGTGCGATTTTCACTCAAGTTGATCCAATCATCAACAAAGTTGTCTAGATAACCCCGGGTGATGAAATGGACCCCGCCAGTATCTCCAAAACGACAATTTCACTTACAGGGATGTCCACTTCCCTACGGCTTCGCGGGTGGGGTGAAAATTAGCAAATTATCATTTTGGGCACAATAGTCAAAAAAGTGGTCCAAACGACCCCGAACGACGAAATGGACTGCTCCAACACATCCAGAACATCGATTTTAGCCAGGAAGGGCATTCACCTTGCAGCTAAGATGTACACAGGCAAAAAATACACAAAAGATAATTATAATAATATAATTATAACAGTTATTATAATATAACATAATATATTATTATATATAAAAAACCTGTGCTCTACTCCCTCTCTACCCTATCGCACGCGACTAAGATCCGCCGCCACCCTCATTTTGCGACAAACCCTAGCGCGAGCTCCCTTTTGCCTCATCAGATCTCCCTCTTCGCCGACGAAGCACGACGTTGGACCTTCCTCACTCATCGGAGTTCCCTCCAGCCGCCGGTAGCCGGTCGTTCTCCTTCTCTTGGCTAGCCGCACTTACGACCTCCCTTTGCCAGCGAACTGAAGCTGTCGGCGTCCAGCACCTCTGGACCGCCTTCCCCGCTGTGCCTTCCATCAGCCACCAGCACGCCAGAGCTCTGCCTCCTCGGCCAGCCGCCCGCTAAAGCCTTTCCCTCCATTTTCTTTTTTTGCCTCCTACGTCGGACCCCTCTCTCCTCACTGGCCTTGTGATCCACCGACGCCGTACTTCACCGGAGTAAATCACCGAGGAGAGCTTCAGATTTTGGGCTCCCCTCTGCATTCCCTTTGCTTCCGGTGCGTACCGCCGACAAACTAGCATCTACGAGTCGCCGCCCCACCTTCTCATCGACGGACATTTTGTCGAGCATGTCGACGTTGGCGGGCAACGAGCATTGCCGCTGTTCAAGGAGGTGTATGCATCTTTTACCTCGTGGGTGCCCCACCTTTACCGCTGTCGAACAACCTCCCTCGCGAAGGTACCTTTTTTAGTGTCGCATATTTTTATATGCTAAATTTTTTATTTTCATATACTTTGCATACCTCCTACCCTCGCAGTCTCTTCTGTCATTTTGTTTTCTTCTGCACGTTTTGCGAGGCATACTGGAGCATGGATCGGACGCCGGCGAGCCCAGAGCGAGTGAAGAAAATGCGTCTACAATTGTCACGGTAGTAAGACATTCTACCTTCTAGCTAGCCTTAAAAATAGTGGAGTCTAGGCGTGTGGGTTCGATCACCCACACGGGGTGCGTGCGCCGGCATGGGTCGGCGGACGATGTGCTTGCGTGATGGATTGTTGGCTTTCCTAGAGCCAGCCTTCAGGTTAGGACTTCCTGTGCATGGCCAAATACGCCCCTCCCCCCCCCCCCCCCCCCCCACCACCCGCCCCTCTCTTCCTCTTCTGCCGCGCACAAGCCACCGCGCCCAGGGTCTTATTGTGAGCCTTAGCACAAGCTCCGATGGGTCAGAGTCCCTCACTCCACTTGCTTTGGATCTCCCGGCTTTACTTGGAGAAGTTGGGAGGTCGAACTTGGCAAAACGAGATAAGCTTTGTAGCTAGCCCGATTTGCAAAGTCCGGAGGAGTTCGTAAAATAGGAAAAGCTTTAAACCTATCCCGTTTCGCGACGCTGTGGAGAGTTTCCCCCTAGGATATCTGGGGAGAAACTCCCCACATTTCCTCATCAAAGAAAGAGGCGGCAATGCTGCACATCCAAGGGTCTAAACCTTAGGTCTCCCAGGTGAGGTCATTAGTATGAGCATGGCTCGCTATCATATGTGATCATTTGCACCTCATTGTTTGCATGTGCATGCCCTGCATGTTACATATTGCATGTCACATATCGCATCGACACTTGCACTTGCACTTTGCACCTTACATTTGCACCTTGTACTTACACTTGCACCTTCTGTCTCGCATTTGCACTTGCAACAACACCACTTGCGCCTCGATCAGTCATCTCAGACCGGTCAACACCATTTGTGCCTCGGTCGGTCATCCTGAATTTGTTGACTAATCACTTTGGTTCGACCGGCCACCACGGCCTGGTCGACTGATCACCTGCATTTTTGTCTGCTTTTTCTTTGTATCACATGCTTGCCTGCTTGCATGTTGCAGCATATGTGTTTGCATTTGTGTTTGCATTTGCATTTGCACTTAGGTGATGCTCCCCAGTGAGAATCACCAGAGTCTTCGGATCACTGTTGTCTCAGTACACCTTTCTTTGGGCCACTGCCTCCACGACACGCCCATCCCTTTTGGTCACTACCACCTCAGCACACCTTCAGGCCACTGCCAGTACGGCACGCCTACTCTTCAGGTTACAGCCACTACTACACACTCATTTTTTCGGGTCGCTGCCTCCACGGCATGCCTGCCTTTTCCTGAGTCACTGCCTCACTGTACAATCATCTCTTCTATCGCATGATTGTTTGCATTTGCATTTGCATGTTTGCATATATAGCGAGCCAGACTCGTTAGGAGAGTGACCCCGTGTCGGTCGCGAAACGAGCATTGCTTGCTGGGTTGATATCGGTGAGCAATTTGAGTTAAGTCATTGGGATTGACACAAGTATGATTGTGCTAAAGATCTAATAGATCTAACCCGTGTCACCCCTCTTCATGACAGCCTTTAGATCCTTTGGATCTTTAGGATGGGGCCGGTATGACGGCCCTGTCAAAGTTATAGTATACTCAGATCTACTCCGCACCTAGATACTAGGTTGATGCACTTTTCGTTGGATGGTGTGTTGGCCTAGCTAGGCTAGGATTTAGGGTGCTTAGGTAGTCTTTTTTATGCTTGGCTGTTGTTCTCTACTGGAGTAGTTACCCTAGTCAGGTATCTCTCTTCTGCATTATGTTGTGGTGTGAGTGCATGCTGCATATGCATGATAGTTTGTTAGGGTGATTTTATGTAGGGAGCCATGTCTATTTATATGCACACACACAAGTACCGCTATGGGGGAGCAAGTAATGATTTCTAACAATTTGCTTGCAGGTGTTATAGCTACCCCACTTTTAAGGCATGGCTCATGATACGTTATTTGCATGTGAGCTTTCCCGCTGACACTTTTTTTCATGAAGGATTGAGTCTTTTCTTTTCTCTATGTACTCTTAGAGTCTAAGAGAGTCCTGTAGTATAAATAAAATACGGGCACGTGTTCCGAGGAGTTTGGCGCGGGAACCACGTGGAGGGGACCAGGAGCAGATGCTCGTGCCCCATATCTTAATTTTGCATTTTAAATTGATGTAAAGAATTAGGACTGGGCATGTATATGCGGAGTTCGACCGTCTTTTTCCTTCCTGGGATATGTTGCCGACCCAGCGACACCAACCTTTTATTATTTTGATTTGGCTTGTTTTGCTTTTTGCATCATATTGCATGTCTGCACTTGCATGTGTTTCCCTTGTTTCTTTTTGTGGTTTAATTGGGATTTCACGATACAATCTAGGCTCATTAAGGACCCTAAAATTGTAATTTTCTACAAAATTCTAAATAAAATATGCAAGATAATTAAATTTTAGGATTAAAATTTTTAGGATTTCAAAATTGCAATATTTACTTTCCTGCATATGTTAATAGAGCCTCCAGAATACTTAAGGACCGCTCTAGATAACTGCATCATATTTACATGTCCCGAGGAGCAGCCCCCGTGCTTCTCCAATCTGATTGGCCCAGCATATCTCTTTATAGGTGGTTTTCTAGTGTGCCTAAGATGTTAAAAGGCTCCCCGACCCAGACAGAGTGTAAGTCCTTTTGTCTGGAGTGTTTCTAGCTTTGTAGCTGAACATCTACTTTCTTTTCTTTCCTGAGGCATCCTTGTCACTTTGGCATGTATAGGTCCCACCTCTTGGAGCTCCAACTTTTAGTCATAGGATAGAGTTTCTTTCCTTTGACGTTAGGGCTACCGAGGTTCTCATGGACGACGCTATTCATGGTTTGCTGACCGGGGATCTCTGGGATCTCAGGACATGTTGGGTCAACTACCTTCACGCCAGGTAGACAGGTAGACTTAAGGTCCTAACAGCTGTGGATGATGGGTCTGTGGTACCCCGACCCAGTTAACTCTACCTCTTAGGATCACTCTAGCTTGCTTTTTATTTAGCTTTTTTTAGCCCTGTGGCTCCTTTTCTTCGTTGATATCATTTTGACGGCTCGA
This sequence comes from Phalaenopsis equestris, assembly GCF_001263595.1. Lineage (NCBI taxonomy): Eukaryota > Viridiplantae > Streptophyta > Magnoliopsida > Asparagales > Orchidaceae > Phalaenopsis > Phalaenopsis equestris. The sequence continues at coordinate 50,757 of NW_018220424.1, forward strand.
TGTTGATGAGCTGCCGCCCATTTACGATACGACAATTTGTCCTCTGCCCTTATGGCTCGGACGTGCTTTGACGTGTTTGGATATCCCCGTCAAGATTATTTAGGCTATTTTGTGGGCCCCGTGGGCTGATGAGTCGCTACCCATTTGGGATGTGAAAGACTCACTCTCTGCCCGATGGCTTAGCGTGAGCTTTGAAACATCGGGACCGTTCCCACACGTTATAACCTTCCTTTTTGTACCTATTGCCCCAGATTTACGATAATCCAAGTAAAACTCCTTTTATAGAGAGTATTCTTGGGTACCCCTCAAGATGTAATTAACCAAGTGGGATACATCCCCTTGGGAGTGCTCTTGATCCCAGAACAGGCACCTACACCTGAATCTCTGGTTATGGGTAGTCATAGGTATTTTTTGTGGATATCAGTTTAAGGTGCTTTCACCTGATCTTATTTGGGCAGACACTCTTAAACTATCCTTGCAAGGTTTATAACATAAGGCTCTCCACGTTTTGTGTTTTCTCTTGTTTGTTGTTTTCTCGTATGCCCTTCTTATTCGATTCCTCTCCTCTTTGAATCACATGTACGATTCATGAGGGAGATTTATTTGAATGGGGGAAGTATACAACATGAGTCTCTCTCTCCTTACTTGGAGTTTCGCTTGGGTGACTTCCAGATCCCAGGAACGAAAATAGAATGGTGACTCCGCTGGGGAGGTTACTCTCTCTCCATACTTGGAGTTTCGCTTGGGTGACTTGCGGATCCCAGTGTATTCGCAAGATTGGCGACTCCGCTGGGGATGCTACTCTCTCTCCATACTTAGAGTTTTGCTTTTTGGGGTTATAGCCTCTCTCTGTACTAGGAGTTTTGCTCATATTATCGTGGCCTGGTTCTCTTTCTTCGAGTCACAGTTGAGCTTTTTTGTGAGACCTTATTTTTCAGCCCATGTGTCAGTTGCTAGGGGTAGCAACTCGATGCATTTCATACCTGTCTCACCCTTGACAGTTCGGTTGCTGCATTATCGCATGCATCGATGTTGTTGTACTTTATGATTGGTTTCATGACTTTTTTTTATTTTCGATCGTTGTTCCTTTTTGCCCCGCACCGCGGAAGAGCAGGAAGATGGATATGATCGCTACCGCTGGGGGAACCCTTTCCCTTCTCCTAGAGCCTTGTCTGTGCTCCTGAAGGTGTCATAACTTTCAGTTCCTTTGAGCACTTTTGTGGGATTACCTTTCATGATCCTACGCCCTCTGAGGCATTCACTCTGTGCCCCCCCTTAAATGGGGAGATATGCATATTGAGCTGTTCCTATGCCATTTGAGGAATTTGCTCCGTGTCCTCCCCTATAAGAGGGGAGGCGTGCATATCGAGTTCTTTTTTTTTTTGCAGTGGCTCGCATCACACCCCCTTCTTTTGCAAAAAAGAGGTCAATGCTCGATAGCGATGCGCCGTAGCACCTACCGATCTTCTCCATACTCATTCCTCTGTTTTCTCACGGATGTCCCTATCATAGGTAGGTGAGCCTTTTGCTAGCAGTAGGTCTACCAATACTTTCACCGATGTGACTTTTGACCCGGCTCTCTTTCTGTTCCGGTTCCCCTGAGGATCCACCTATCCCCCGATTAGGCAGAAAGGCCAGGAGGACCAGGACTAGATTGTTGTAAATTTAGCATCTTGTTTTGCATCAGGTCTATATACATGTTTTGATCCCAGTTCAAGGGGCATCTTTGGCCTCTGAATTGAGTTGTTGTGCTACTTTCCCGGTTGTGAGGACCACATCCCCGTCGGATGCTTACTAAGTGTCCTCCTTTAAAAGGAAGAGTTGTGCATGTGACACTTCTTTCGTTGTAGTCGCTCGTATTGGTGCTACCATTTCCCTCGAGGAATAAGCTAGTACCATATGGCGATGCGCTACAACGCTCCTCCTCATTTTCTAGCCACTTTTGTAGTCCTTCCGTGTTTTGGGGATTTTCATCCTGCGGATGCTGCATTATTTAAGAGTGCTATAGTTACTTTTTACGGTACTATCCCTCGGCGGTGTGGACCGGGTCCCCGCTACGACTTATTTTACCCCGTTATGACTTGTTTTGGTTCCGGCCTAGGATCGATGCTTACATTACGTCGGCTTAGAATCACTTTTTTGTCTTTTGGTGGTGTGGACTGTGTCCTCGCCATGACATGTTTTGGCTTCAACATGGGATAACGATGAGATCCCATCAGCTGAGAATCATTTCTCTCCTCTGTTTAGTTGTGTGGGCTATACTCGAGCTGGGATTGCTAGGAGGTTGTTTACTCCTCAGGATGCAGGCTATTCTCACCCTGCAGTCCATGTTGTCGCTGCTACCATGATTTCCCTAACTTAAAAGATCGTAAGGGCACCTTCCTCTTCAAGAGGAAATGTTTTTGCTGGTTTGATGATCGTCCCAGCCCCTTTGTTCCGGGTTTCTTTAAGGTCTCACCTATTCCTACATTGGGCAAGGGTGTCTAGAGGAATAGTATCATATCGCTGCAACTAAAGCAGTTGACTTAGCTACAGGTCTCTATACCTGTTGGGATTCCACATTCCCCTCTACGAGGATTGGGTCCTCTTCCTTGAAAGAAGTTCATTACCTGGATCCTTTAAATGTCCTAAAACACTTCCTTATTCCTCTTACCTTATAGGCTCTTGTAGTAGGAGATTGTGGACAGATTGAGGTCCTCCTGTCGGTCCATTACGAAGCCGAAATTTTTACTTTCTATTGTACATGCTATGAGACCCTCTGAGGTGTTGCATGGGACACTTGTGTGGTACCTAGTGCTTGGTACTTAGTGCTACTATACCAGATGTTGTGCCACATGTATCGTTGATGATCCTATTGGAGTGGCTTTTTCTCACATTTGATGTGCCCATTCTTTTTGTGAGCTAAGAAAAGTTTTGTGGTTTCCTTTTCATTGATAAAGATGAATTTGTCCTACATTTATAAAGGGAGATCTGAGGCGCGCCCCCATCGATTCTCACCTTAGTTGAGGATAGAAGTTGATCGCCCTACTTTGGCAAATCCCTAGTGGGTTAGGCAAATTCCTGTCACCACGTCCCTTGATATCCCGACGCTGCATGTAGAATGACTTTCTACTTTTGATGGCAAGGGATTTACTTGCCTGTGCTTTGAAGAGTGCTTATTCTACCACTTTCATTTATTAAGCAAAGCTATATTGTATGCTCTATGCTCCAATTGGGGGACACCCCAAAACCTCTTTGTTGATTACGTGTTGTATCGATTTGTCCAACTTGCTAGTCTTCATCGATCCATGTTTAGCTGTGCTACACATCTCTCAGACTGTTTGAGAGTGCCTCACTCTATTTGAGCTATGTTTTCCTTTTGGCTATGCTCTTGATGAGTTCATTTTGTTGCTTAGACCATTATACATGTCTAAGCATTTAATTTAGTCAGTTACTCTGAACCTGACTAGGATTTGATGTCTCACCTATCCAGACCCTTATTGACTTTTCAGTCTGTTCTTGGTGAAAGAGCATCATTTTGAGATTGATCCATCTCCCCCATATCCAACCTTATGGACATGCTTTGTTTGACTTGGTTGATTCTTATCACCTTGTCAGTAGTCAAGTTGAACTGATTAGACACTTTATCTCTATAAATCAGTCCATGACTTGTTATGATACTTTGGTATCTAATACTACCTGTTAGACCTCTCTGCTTTTCTAACTGAGATACCTCAAAATTTCTGTATGCTCAGACTCCAATTTCTGGAGGCCATTGGGATGTTTCCAAAAGGAATCTCACCCCTTAATTGACATTGTCTTGGGTTTGCCTTTAATGATTCTTGAGGTTGAATCTAGGATAGATCTTAAGGTTAAGCTTGAACCAGACTATGATGCACCTTCTTAGGATTTTCAAATAGTCATGGTTTGGGGGATTTGAACTAAGTCATGATGACTGAATCCCTTCCTTTAATAACTTTCATCTAAGTCCTGAGAACACCTCAAAATTACTTGATGGATGTCATTGAGATGTGAGTAGTTTCAGATACTGTTTAGATCTCTTACTTTTCTATTCAGCTAGACCGATGGAAACTTGACAAGTAATGAGTCATAAAATCCTAAGAATCTTTATTCGGGAGATTTTTGAGTCAGAAGAAAATGCTTTATAATAAAAATAAGCTCACCAAAAATAGTCATTCTCAGGAAAACAAAAAGAAATGTAAAAGACTTCAAAAAAAATGAAAAAGAAAAAAAAAATTGCTCAACACTCCTGAGAAGAAGCTTGAGGTGAGTGGAAAGATCAGAAACTTTAATATAAAGAACTTTCTGACCTCAAAATTCTCCTGATAAGATCCTTAGGATATTATGTTTAGAGAATTGTTTAAGTGACATTGGGATGGCTGATAAATCAGTAGCGGATTGGGATGACATTGGGATACTGATAGATCAGTAATGGATTTAAAGACATCTCCAAAATTAAAATATTTCCTTGACATCGGATACAAATGATGAGGCCTACTTAAGCTAAGGGTGAAAAGAATTAAAGGACAGCGGCTAGGGAAAAGCACTTAAGAAAAATCCCACCTGGACCTGAATTTTGTAAAATCTCATATTTTGCATGGTATATCTGGTCATCACTCTAGGATGCCTTCATGAGAGCTCTTCATATGGCTCTTTGTACCATATTAATTTGGTATGTCACGCAACATCATTCTCGATAGAGGCTTAGCCTGAGAAAAACAAAGGAGATTCTAATAAGCTCTATAAAAAAAAAATTTTAAAAAAATCTGAAAGCCAATAAAAATATATATATGAATGGCATGTAAGGCTCCTATAAGCTTTGTGGGCTCTTCATTCACTTCTGTTACGCTTCATGTATTGACCCTCTGGGTTCGGCGGCCCTTCCTTCGGAAGAATGGCTAGCCTTTGTACGTGGACTTTTGACCCGCGTGTTTTCACGCTTTGTGCATTGACCATATGGGTCTGACAGTCCTTCTTCAAAGGTTGATTTACATCTTTGTACGTAGATTCTTCACCCACGTGTTTTCACGCTTTATACGTCGACCCTCTAGGTCCGGTGGCCCTTCCTTTGGAAGAAAGGCTTGTCGTCTTGGAGTCCTTACCCACTACCTTTACGCTCTATGTGTTGACCCCCAAGGGTCTAGTAGCCTTTCATCGGGATGATTGTTGCGAATGGATCTTATCCATCTCCCTATCAATGGACAATACTTGAAGAGATATTTTGCTTATCCTCTTTTCCATGTACTCATTGTACTTTATCAGGAAATTTGCTTTTCAAAGCACATGCAATTTGTAATCCAATTCTTGGATTAAAAAAAATGTGCATTTTCACAATCTCTTCATTATGTGAACTTCTTATGATTATCACCTTACTTATGTCAAAAGATCACTCATAGTTCATGTTGACCTCACTTTTGGTTGAGGTCTAG